>NC_088346.1:33362500-33635000 GCF_036884655.1 Musa acuminata AAA Group | reverse complement strand
ACAAGTGGGCATTCTAGTGAGAGAACAGTCAATGAAGAACATCCTAGTTTATGACAGAAAGAAGACTTTCAAATGTAGTCTTCTCTTCTTCATCTGACATGTTAATAGGTTATGACCACTGCATTATGAAGCTGTGAATGATATTAATCAATAAAAGTTGGCAGTTGACACAATATGATATTATATACTTAAGGTGGCACAAGAATTGCAAGATAGGACAGCAAGTGCCAAGAGCTGTATCTGCAATTGAAGATTGCATGCATCCGCTCTGCGATTGGAATCAATTCCAAAGACCCACATTATGTTCTGACAAATCTATGGTTGTGATGATGATGCATGGATCTCCGAAACCAGTTAAACCTTTTTGCTGTATACGAACAATGGATATCTTCCTTCGGTGATAGCCATGTCAACCAGCAAAGGCATTAAGTTCAAGATCTATAATTGTTATTCTTAATTGATGATTAACGTATACATTAATCTTCTAATCACGCATCCATTCACCTACAGAAGCTAATTTGGGCAGATAAAATATTCCCACTATCCAATAAATAAGCCAAGAAAGTGTCCAACTCTGAGTCCCAACTCCTATAAATTCTCAGAGATCGATCCACAGCATCACCAGAGCCACTACCAACACAACCACACTGCCTTGCACTTGAGGCATTGCCAAGGCACCACCCAGCATCCATGGACTCCAAGAAGCTCAGCAAGATCACCGAGTTGGTCAGTTACCAGCAGATGCTGAAGAAGTGGAAGAAGCTTGCAGTTGCAGGCGATGGCAGCAGCAAGAGCATCAGGTTCCTGAAGAGGGCCCTCTCCCTCTCCGGGTACATCCCAAAGGGATGCTTCGTTGTGTGTGTCGGACAGGAGATGCAGAGATTCGTGATCCCAACCGAGTGTTTGAGTCACACGGCCTTCGCAGTTCTGCTCAGAGAAGCAGAAGAGGAGTATGGCTTCGAGCAGGAAGGAGTGCTGAGAATCCCCTGCGAGGTGTCTGTCTTCCGAAGCATATTGAAGATGGTAGAGAAGACCAAAGAAGGCATTTACTACTGCTGATAGCTGCAGGTGAGGTTGCAGAAAAGTGAATAGCTGCCGGCGAGGGATGACACTTCTCCCCCCTGAAACCATCTTCCCATCTTTCTTCTTTCCTGTTCGTGAGAAACAAATCAAATTGTGTCAAGCTGACCTTGATCCCATGTTAAGATCGGTAGAACTCCAATTAAATGAAGAAGACGAGCCTTCTCCTCTTATGTCGTGCCAAGCTTTGGACCTCCGAAAAATTCTTTTAAAAGCTTATTAAGCGAGTTAACCATTGAGAAAATAAGGCAGACTGATGAGAGAGAAGACAAGGGAGGTTCTAAGCATTGCGTGCAGGAAGAGAAATAATTCGGAAAATAAGCGAGTCAGCCGCTGTAGTCTAGTTGATTTTTTTATTATTTTTGGGCAAATAAATGGTATTTTTATTTTAATGTTTGAGAGGATCCTCTAGATTCAAATAAATGGGGATTTAATTATTTGCTGTGTGCATAAAATTTTGTGGGGAAATCATTCATGTGTTGGCATAAATTTGGGAGAGAAAATGAGACGAAGGTAGGTAACACACATTGTTCATATGATGTCCATGAATCAAGCTATCTCAAAGGGGTAGATTGCAATGGTGAGGTGATCTTTCACAGAAGATCATTAGAGCAATAGAATTCCAAATGTCTTCTTCCACTGTAAAACAGAGATCACAGCAAGCACACTAGTGTACACCTTCATGTCCAAAATCTTTAATGTTTTCTTTCATATATGTTGGAACTTATGTATTCCATTCTTGGTACATACACTCCTCTATGAATACTGTATTTATACTGGAAGTATCTGTTATCAACTCCTTTAACCCTTCCACTTATTCATCTTTCGTATCCTTTTAGTTTTACTACTTGGTATGATCAAGCAGCTGCAACACCAGTTGTAACACGGAAGGGAACCGTAGAGCATTCGCAGTTCTTCAGTGCTCCAGAGCTAAACTTCTCGCCGAGTTCATCTAGTAGCATCTGCTGGTATCTGCACTCTTCACTGCAGAAGGCCTTCTCTCCTCTGCAACAAAAACAAAATGGTAGGAGAATGCTCTATTAGTACACTCTTTTTTGACTTACCAAACAATAGTGAACGAGGACTTCACACACAGACTCCTCGATTGCAAAGAAAAGCTCACAAGTTTGACTGATATAATCATACAACAAATTAACAAGAGATGTACTTTGAGGAATATAGTACCAAGCACAAAGTCTTCATCATTGCGTGCCGAAGAGAGGATCAATGTGATAAAAAACAGAACAGGTTTGAATAGATGTTCCAAAATTAAGTTCAACGACAGCGGAATATGGAGTACCTAATACAAAGATCCATCTCCAACGAAACTTCTCTAGGATGAACGACATAAGAACACAGGAGTTAATAATGTCTGACCAAAGGAAACAATCTATGATTACATAGTGCTATGGAGTACACACAATCTTCATTATAACTTTCTGAAGAACCTTGAACAATATATTGTGGACAAATTGCATCGTTTTATGCAATGCATAATCTACAATCTTAGGACTCCGATTCTACTCTTTCTACTAGTTTCAGATGTATAGCGCAACAGCATATAGACCAATACGAATAAGAGTAACACATATTTGTGAGGTAGTCGAGTTGCTACCATATGAGAATGAGGTTGTTTCCAGCTTAGGATAAGAATATGTAAATCATAGAATGTCTTGGCACAAGTAGTTTAAATCAGTTTCTTAAACTTCCTGGCACTCTCTCCCCTCATAAAAGGGGTAGCTCAAATTGTTCTGTAGCAACTACAAGCACAAGAACATTTTGACTTTAAAGTTCCACAAGAAGAAAGTTTATATTATTCAAACTAGAATTTCTATTTAAAGATTGCTTGATGAAAAGGAACATGCAGAGACATCCATACTTGTAGTTGACATTCTAATCTGAACTGAAAGTTTTAGCATAGAGAGTTGGCGACTGAGACAAGTGCTAGATAGATTATAAGTTCAGGCATCGAAGATCAGCTAAGACTTCTTGCTTTTCTTATTTGCCAATAAAACTTCTGCCCGTCAACAAACATATACGATACTTGTAATTTTGCACAGAAATATTAAACCCTGAAGAAGAAATTCAAATTGATCCCAGAAACACAATCACTGTAGTTACCTATTCATCCATCTCACTGTTTCTTTCAGTAGCAGACAAGTATAAGTTCAATTAAAAATTCAGCTCATTAGGTCAACTAACTTGAGAGAATGAAATCATTGTCAACTTCAGATATCCCTATCTTTTTTGGTTGTACATGTTGACTGACTGTTAGGAGAAAAGCATCTACATACCATTCAACTCTATTTAATGATTTTATGCTTACAAATTTAGATAAAAATATTTTTGTGCAGAGTCAGGAGAATTGATTGTGATGTTTTTTTTTTTAGAACTTGGAATGTTGGAAAACTAAAAATGCTCTCAAAATTACCAAAATCAGCATAAAATCTCAAAGCAATAATTTCTAATATTATCAAGAAGCTTAACTACCATCGATACATCATAATGGTTATATTGCAAAAGTTACACAACAATGATTATATAGTAGATGGACCCTATGATCACTCTGAACAACCCTATCATAAGAAGGATTGAACTCAAATCAGAAAACAGACTACAAGTAAAATAAACAATAGAGTTTTTCATTAGAACCCTATTGGTCAAGGCTAAGATTAAGCATGAAAGAAAGAAGGAAACAATTGATCAAAGGCAGGAAGGGAACACCATGATATATGAATACTCGATTTGTCCAAAGTTCACATTCAGACTCTAAGAAGGATAATTTTGTGGAAGGGCAAACTCTTTACATATGAACACATCTGAAAAAGTTTCATACAAGTACAAATGCATTCAAGTAATAAGCAGATATATGTCACCACATAAAATGTTCTTATGCATGAATTAGGTATATGAATGGGTTACATGCAAGTATGTAAAATCCATGGATTTTTGTATCAGGTGGAAATTATGTGTTTTTCAGTCACCAGCAGAAAGAAGAATGAAACAAAAATAAAAAATAGTAGCATAATTTGATTAAAGAAACAGCATGTGTCTGATGACAGAACCACCGATGTCCCCACCACCACCTCAAAGAAAGAAAAAGATCCACGAAAAATTCCAAAGATCATAGGTTTGCTATCTGACATGATTCAACGATCCCAAAATTTATAAGCATCAGAACAAACAGGAAGAAGGAAGGGAAGAAATCAACGGGCACCTGTACATGTAGACGTCCATTCCGTCGAGTTTCTTCTTGCAGAGGAAGCAGCACCTCAGGAACTCAGCCACCACGAACGGCGGCTCCGCTAACTCCGGAGGCGGTGGAGGCTCGAAGAGCATGCCGTCGTCGCCATCGCCAAAGTAGACCCTTTTCTTCACCCTGTTGCCTCCGAGGTGCGAGATCACGCAAGTGTAGCTCTCGGAGAGCTCCACGTCCTCCCCCGCCTCCCCCTTCTTCGGGGAGGCGGCCTTCAACCCGGGCTTCGCCACCACGGCGCCGATCGGGATCGGCTCGGACCGGGTCAGGACCGCGCCCGGCTCCTCGGCGGCCGCGCTCATGGCGGCGACGATGGCGAGGCCCACGGCGCCGTCGCCGGCGGCAAAGCTACGGGGTGAGCGGGCGGCGGCCGCGGAGTCTCCGAAGCCCACGAAAAGAGCGAGCTTTACAATGGAATGCCTCTTCTGGTCGCCGGAATCGGCCATGGCAGCGTCTTCCACTTACTTTTCTGTGAAGAGAAAGGAAAAGGAGAGACCTTTAAGGAGTTGGCTATACGTGTATATATATATAGATAGAGAGAGAGAGAGAGTTACACACTTTATTTTGAAGCAAGAAAGGAGAGGAAGAGAGAGAGAAAGAGGCGGAGGAGGAGGAGGAGGAGGAGGAGGAGGAGGGGGAGGGAGAGGAAAAAGCCCTTCTCTCCCTCTCTGTCTCTCTCTCTCTCTCTCTCTCTGGGTGGACGACTCCTCACACCGTTCCTCTCTCTAAAATGAGTGTGGGGATTGGAGAGAATATGAGCACATCATGAGATAATTCAAAAAAAAAAAAAAAAATGGTTGGCAAGTGGGTAATTTTTAGATTTTGTTGATTGGGTATGAATATTGTGTGGAATAAGAGGCTTAAATATGGCGTCTTGGACATATGCCCCAAAGCTCTGCTTTTGGGGGAGGGGAGCGCACGTGCCATGCATGGGTCATTGCAACCAACATTTCACTTTATTTTTGTTCTTGTTAATTTAATCGACACTTGTAGTTTCTTATGTTTTATTTATTTGTTTTGGTTGATTACGAGGTTAATAAAGTGTTTACAGTGCTTCGTTTGCATTTGTTGGAAATTCTCTTAGCAAAAAGAACTGATACAAACTGCATAAATGTTGACAAGAAACAACATCTTGATAATGATTAGTCAAATCATTAGCGTGTTGCATCTAATTATATTACTGCTGTTTCTTAATTTGATGCTAAGATTGTTGAGTGAGAGAGTGAGAGAGTGAGAGAGTGAGAGAGAATATATAATTTAATTAGTCATCACTCCTCATGTTAATATCATTTCAGATCCATCAGAAGATGAAAAGCACTAAAAGTCCAACATCCTTAATAAGAGTCCAAAAAAATAACACGGTGGTCCATGAATAGTTCGGATGGATGACAAATTGTTCCCTATAGAATATTTGTAAGAATATTCTTAAAAATTTAATAATAATTTTTTTTTCTCTTCCTTGGGATCGATCAGTATAAAAATATATCCTTAACTACATATTAAAAAAAATATACTTTGATACAAACTTAAATAATAAAGGGATCGAAGCGTCTTCTGATCTTAATCTTTGTGCAGATAATAAAAAAATAAAAAAATCATATTTTATTCTAAATAATTCCTCGTATACGGATCAACATGATAATAAAAACGTCAATGATAATTTTTTTAAAATAATATGATTTTTAATCTAGGAGAAAATTGAGCCGTAAGTTTGCATTGCACTAATGTGTAAATAGTATCTGAATATGCAGATGTAAACTGCATAAATGTAAATAAAAAAAACATCTTAATATGGCTTATGAAATCATCTACGTATTGTTAATCTAATCATATTAGTCATAGTTTGAAACAATATGAAATTGTTTGGGTGAATTCTTCCGCATTTATCACGTGAGCAGAATAATACAACACAAAAGGATTCTTCTTTTTGCTTTGAACATTCTCTTACAATGATTATAGCATAAATAGAGACTTAAATTATCCTTGTTTAACTTCAATATTTCTTTAAAAAGCAATAAAAATCTCATCATTAGTGAAATCAGTGCGAGTCTGTGACAAAATATTTTTGCGCATACACTGTCACACCATTATTTATTCACCTTCTTTAGCTTCTAAAAAGAAATTAGTTCATCTTATGTATCAGTCAAAATGTATGATGGTCATGTTGTCCGATCTTTATCCTTATCTTTTGATTTCCATGAAAGGTAGGAAAATTTGTTGCTGCAATAAAAACAAAAACATGAAAAAGAAAGATTAAAACATTCTTTCATGCACATGTATGAACATGAACATGAACATGAACATGAACATGGACTCTAGAAAAAAGCAATTATTTATTCTGTGATGTGACCAAAATCCTTAAAGGTCACCTTCACACTATTCTCACGAAGCTTTACAAAGGGGAGTAGAATAGAAGAAGATAAGGCATTGCCCCTTAACCACTCAATAATTAAGTTCCAAAATACTTAATTGAATAAAAGCTAGGCTATGATACAATCATAGTTATTATTATTTTAATACCCTTTGAAAATGATAGTATTAGGAATAATTTACATATTATATATATTTGTCAGATAATTGTATACTGGTCATAATTAAAAGTGGTTTAGCCGAGTTTTTTTTTTTATGAGGGTTAAAGCAATGATCGGAGTTACATGAAGGTTGAATTTTGGGGGGGGGGGGAATCCCTCTTTTTGGGTTTTTACAGAGAAATAGTATCTTATTTTTTAACACTACTTTTTTTTAATGCTTGGAATATCCTTGATTTGATAGTCAAATACCTATTTCTTTTTTTTCTTTTCCTATAGATGTTTAGTTACAATATTTATGCATTATGTTAAAGTGTTCTCAAGAAGAATACTATAATGTAGTATGAAAACATAATGGTTTCGAATAAATTTTGTAAAAATATTTTTTTAATAATTTTACACTATATTTATGGTATTAAAAATACTATAATATAGTATTAAAATACTATAATTGGACCAATCCATAAGAAAAAAGGATAGGCAACTATAGGAACTTTGAATATTTTTAAGTTATCCTTTTATAAATAGACATGTGTGCCCTCAATTTATAACTTAATTTTAATAAAATCTTTTCACTTTTTGCCTATAATTTATTTTTTTATTTTTTTCTCTGTCTCATCTTCCTTCTCCTCCTCTTAATTATCGGATATGACGTAAAATAATAAAAAAGAATAAATGATGAAATGAGATAAACTGAAGATCGAAGAAGAGGATGAGATGAGAAATAAATTTTAGTATTTATTATAATAATTTAATATTTTTATATAGAAAACATCATTTTCTAGGTTAGGTGCGTAGGCAAAGACTTTGGGAAAGAAAATAAAAAATGATAAAAAAAATAAAATTAAAGGGATTATGAATAGTTTTATTAATTTTTAAGGGATTATAAATAGTAAAAAGTTATTAATAGTAATAAGGGGTTCAAAATAGAAGGCACTTTTGGGGAGACATAAAAAGAGATTTTTTTTTTTTTTGAAAAATCTACCCTTATATTAATATTCATAGTGGTAATTTTTTATGTTATTTCAAAAACTCTACAACGCAGTCTGTTCCTTTTCGCGACGTGAGTCGTGTCACGTCTTGTCACATCGATGTGGAAAAGAACTAGTTTTGAGTGGCTCATGTTTTACTACTAGTTCTTTTCTTTTTTAAAAATAATCTTCATTTTAAAAATTAATTTATTTCGATATTTTTCCTAATCATTCTTATAAAGTATTCATTTTAGAGAGATTTATTTTGTTGGAATTAAATGATCTTTTTAATATGAAGTGTATGTCGTTTCTTGTTGAATTGTATTGGCCCGCCTCACTAAACAAAACAAAAAAAAAAAATAGAGTCCCGTAAATGTTCAAGAAAAGAGACAGACGAATTTACTTTAAAGAGGCGATGATCCTAAGATAATCCAATAATTATTCCAATACTTACTGTTGATAATCTTTAGCTAATACATTCTAGAAACTATCATCGACTATAATTAGGAGTATAATATTAAGAATATTTTAAATACCTTATATTTTTATTTTTATTTAGTTATTATATTATATTTATTAGTAATTAACTCGAGTTGTTAGATAGATATTTGATATGTCTGTGTACGCGTGAAGGATAAGAGTAACATATTATTACGATATTGAATCAGTACTATTGTAAATTTAAAAATAAATTTAAAATTTTGATTAAGAAAAGAAATAAATATTAAAAACTAATTTAACTAAAAAATAAAATATATCGATTTATAATGATTCGGTCATCCATCTTCTCTATCCTCAATTTATTTTTCCTCGACTTTCACTATAAATCTTATTTTCAATTGATGAAGATGAATAAAACTTTATAACAAATTCAGGAAAGAATTTCTATACTTGATTACTGTTAAGAATCTCACATTTTCTAAACTTAGTAACTCAATTTAGATTTTGAAAAGATAAAACTCAAACAAAGCTGTAAGAGAAACTTACAACAGTTAAAAGCTTAAAAATGGATAACTCTCAACCTTATGCATATAATGGGGTATTTATATAACTCAAAGAATTAAAAAAAGTGTAAATCATAAAAAATATCCAAATTTAATGTTACTAATAATATTATTGTCGTTATACTATTGCCAACTATATCGAAATGACATCACCTATGCAATCCACGGTACTAATCCTTTGGGTGGTACCATCGTCCAAACATATTAACCCAATAAAGATCCAAATCTATCACGTATTTAGCTCATATTTAATCTATTTTGATCTTGGCCAAATATAAAAGAACTTAATTGAAACTCAATTACAAACCAAATTATCTTGGCATAAGATTTTAAAACAATAATAAATTATTTTGATATTTTATCAAATCTTTGGACATGTTGTCGTTTTTTTAGACATCGCTCAATCTTCCAATAAGTTGACTTTAACACAACATCTAATCTTTTTACGTGATATTCGATCTTTCGTGATGTTCAAATCTTTAGCACTAAGTTCTATCTCCGACACATCGACCAATCCTTAAGATTAATATCCAATTTCCAACACGATAATCTTCCAACAAAATATCCAACTCTATGGCTCGATATTTATCCTTTGGTTGTCGAAGTTTTCTTTACCTCACTTAATTTAATATTAATTTATAAAATTTATCAATTGATCTCCATATTAAAATCCAAAACTCAACACATATATACCAAATTTAAGAGATAGAAATAGTAATCATAAACTTTGCAAAGCTAAATAATATAAAAATAATATTTTTTTAGAAGAAATTTTGTTTAAATGAATAAATTACGTGTTTTTCGTATTATTCTTTTTAGGTAGCTTTTCCCTTATATTTCATTTTTCTTGTGCCACATGTTCTACACCCAAATTATAGAGAGAAAAAATGAAGCCATCAAATCATAATGAAATCAAGAAAGGATTATGAAGGTAAATGATATTAAAGCTTTTTGTTAGAATTAATTGCAAATGTTTATTATGCATTTTTACATACTATGAACGACGTCAATTCCTTATTTCTATTTAAACATAATTATTTTTAATAAAAATTCTAAAAATATTAAGATACTGTTCGATAATGGAATGGGACGAAAGGAGAAAAATAAGAAAAAGGATGAGTGATATTGGACAAGGGGAATGATTTTGTTTCATATATTATTTTTCTAGTGCTCTTCACTTCCATAAAAAAGATAACACTGTGTATCTCTCGTTATGATGGCATGTGAAAATTTTTTTATCATTATCATTCCATCTACAAACTTACATCTATAGACAAGATGGGGTCTATTAATTCATAAATTTACAAATCGATGAGATAATATCATGATGATTCGAAGAAGACTACGATATATTTGAGTCATTATGCATGAATTTGATCAACTTTGATCGACAAATGATACTTGATATTTAAAATTCAAATTAGGTCAGAATCGAAATGGTATCATTTACGAGTTATTGTGATTGATAAAAGGTTTTTTTTTTTTTGTCTTCAAGTGTCTTTATTCTTCTTTTCTATCATCCTTAATTTATCTTCTTCTTTTCTTTTTTTTATGTTCATCATCTTTCCAAAAAGGAAATAACAAGTTAACCAATTAAATATATTAAAATCTAACTAAGAAGAAGAAGACACTACCGTGTTCAAGAGCTTCTAAAGATCTATGCAAGCAACGTGAAAGTCAACGTTCAAAAGTTACAAAGAAGAGAAGCCAGATTGAGCAAATCTCATTCTGGCATCAGATTTCCATGATATCACAGTCTTATCCATCATTCTTAGTGCTTAATGCTGAAGGGAAAGGTGAAACAAAGAAAAAGATAGGGATGAAGATGGAAACCAGAATGCTTAATGAGGTTATCGACAAAGACATCACCAAACAAAAAAAAAGAAAAACTCATAATTAGTTGAATCCTGTAAAAAGTAGTCAACATGCCTTTTCTTTTCTCCACTCTCTCTTGAATACATACCATCAAGTTTGCTCATAGAGGCGGATGATGCATGAAGAGATATCAAATAAAGAAGATAACGTAAAGAAGAGGATATAGATAGAGCTTAGTAAAAGCTTAACCCACTTGTAGTGACATCCACCACTTTTCTTTTAGCAAAGCTTAGTGGGGTTCACATATCTATACTTCCAAGGATTGTAATTACCATATTTGCTTCCTCTAAATTTAGTACTAGATGTCCTTCCAAATAATATATATATATATATATACCAAAATATTTAAATATTTGATAAACCCAAATTGATGACTATTATTAGCCATGGTTATTACTAAACCAAAGAACATATTAAAAATTTTAAGTGCCTACTAAACCGATAAACTCAAATGTGCCTTATTATTTTCAATCATTATTTAGCATATCACGTTTCCCAGCAATTTTTTTAAGACCGATGTCAATGTTAGTTTAAATCTTAATATCACTATATTAATGATCAACTATTTTAAACTAACAATAGTGATAAAAGCTGTTGAGTTTTGCACATATGTATATTATATATACACTAAATTGGAAGGATAAATATGAAATCACAAACTTCAAAGGGATACATATATAATTTTAACACTTCTCTATCGATATTTTTAGTGAGTCATATCATATCATATCATATCATATCATATGATACCAATGGTTCCTTGGATGCATTGCCACCGTCTCCCGAGGAGCTTTCATGCCTTGTTGTCACTTTTGCCAAGACAAGCAACTTCATAGAAGAGACGAAAGAGATAATGTCGGATGAAAGGGATCTCCACATTTTATTGCCATAGGAGTGAGTGAGTGACAGCATCTTTCCTGCGAACCATTCCCACGTAGAATTGTTCTACCCAATGGTATAATTAAAGATTAAAGGCCTGCAACAATTCCCCCCTTAAGTGCTTTCTTTTGATTTTTTGTCCCAACATGGTCCACAAAAGCAATGCATCTTTAATTTGAGTGTGGCACTATCAAACAGTCGGAGATTTCTTTAGCCCCATAAATATAATTTTCAGAATGAAGAATAAATGGAGTCATTAAATAATTGTTTATAATATTTAGGCTCCATAAGGTAGAATGGTTTGTAATTTTGGATTTCTTTTTGTTTTCCTTAAAAACTTCCAAGTAGGGATCTAAATTGTGGCAGAATCTTAAATTTTTCATTTTACTATTTACTACCGAGAATTATCAATTGCTTAACTTCAAAATTGGATATTGATTCCATTTGATGGAAACAATAAAATTCTACCCCCAAAAAATTATAAAAGTCAAGACACCAAGAAAAAAAGGTCCACAAGATGCAATCGGTAGTCATATGGTAGACTTGGTCTCTCATGCTACAGACCAAATGATGTTATTATGATACCACTATGGTTGCCATCTATCCCCACCGTGGCCATGCATAAGCCATGACATGTTCGATGGTTTTGGTGGAGCCATCAAAATAATCGAGTCGAGTGGTCCAATTCCAATCACTCCCCAAGTGACACATTACTTCACATGATTCGACAAAAAGAACCCTATGTGTGGTGTATGATAGATTTGAACCTAATTGGGAGCAACATCTCCCAAAACTTTCACAAGTGTCACACATTGTGTGGACCATATTTTGCATCACTCCATTTTATTTACTGGGATGGGTGATGGATACATCAATAGGTTTAATAGGACTGAGGTGGTGAGGTATATTTGCATGGATGTTGTATGAATAACCCCTTCCAGAAGTTTTTATTGTCTGTGGGATACAGTTGAAGAGGAATCAGGCATCATCATCACCAACTAGTATGTGTTGGTTTTTTGACTAGCGAATGATGATGCCATTATGACGATAGATTTTGATTGTTGGTTGCTATCATGATAGACTTTGATTGTTCGATGTATCTGAGAAGATTTGAAGTTAATTTAGTTCTAAGATCCCAATTCATCATAGCCTTACTATTAAAATACGATGATGCCCGATTGGATTTTCTGTAAGATGATATTATTGGGGGCATGCCCAATAAAAACTCCTCTGATAATTAAAATATTTCAAAAAGTTGAAAGGTTTGAATAAATTATTAGATAGAGAGATGCCTAACATCTTACATAAATTATTTTGTTTTAAACAGTAAGAGAAGATAATGTTGAATTCATGCAATAATTATATTGGGGGAATGTGAAGAATCGACTAAACCAACAACAACAAGAATTATGGTTAGTGCAGTCACCATTATGTATTAATCATATGAATCTTTTGCACGACATATCAATAACGTGTTTAAATCGATATAATGTTAAGCAATAACATATGTTAGCCTCCTTTATTAATTAATAATCAAAGTGTTACTTTAGAGTGACCGAAGGGAAAATAACACCCTATGATACTATTCTTATTCATCTAACTGGTTCATTGGCTATTGTTGTTTTATACGGAGCTTGTTTTTTATTTCTAAATAGAAATTAGTACACTAAATAAACAAAAACACAATATATAAATAATACGACGCACGATTGCCGCCTTCCGTTGTAGTCTAGTTGGTTAGGATACTCGGCTCTCACCCGAGAGACCCGGGTTCGAGTCCCGGCAACGGAAATCGTTATTTTTATAACACCTTTTTGCTGTGATTTAAATTTTAAAAAAAAAAAAAAAGGAAGTAACATTTTAAAACAGTAGATAAATGTGCTAATAAATTCTATATCAAGTCAGATAAAATGAAGTAAACACTACACTACTATTGAAGTGATACTATCAGGATTCATAAATTCAACTCACAATTAAATTACACTCCAGAATAATAAGATCAACATTGTTCATCTTAGGAACGCTGTCGATCAATTCAAACAGAATCTGACACACATTTGCTATCGATAGTAGTGTAGAGTTTTAAACAATAGAAATTGTCCAAATGCACTTTTGAATACAACGATAAGCTCTGATATCCTAACCATTTAGAGTCAGGTCTTTAGATCTTGATAATATCCATAGTTTAATTAAAAATATATTTTTTTAATTAATAATTTCTAGTGAAATCTTCTTATTAAGTAGCAAACTTGGTGAATGACATAGTATGGTACTTTTGAGTGTCGCTCTCCATGTGTTATGACAGCCCATATACTGATGATGCTTTGCAATTTAGACAATTACCTAAAACTGAATTAAGGGGTCATTGCATGGAGACCAACAATCTGTTCCAGAATAATGACAACCACTCAATTAACCAGGACTAAAAGTCAAACGAGGAATGTTAGAAGAGAAAAAGTAAAAGAGACTAGTGGTGAAGGAAAAAAGAAAAAGTAGCTGCAAACAAATTGCCATTCCATTTAGTAGCTACCAGAGGCAAACTATAATAATTTGATCCCTCCCAAGAGATCAAATTGCACGAGTAAGCAAGCTTTAATAGCCTCTCCCACTTATGAATGGCTCAAAGATAACCCATACATAGACTGAAAGATTTCTACTACAACAATTTATACTGGTACATGCAAAAGTCGCCACATAAGTTAAAACCATCAGTTTCTACAAACAAACTCACTGAGCCACGAACTCTCTCCTTTCTACTCCTTTAACAATTAACAAAACACCACAACATCTCTTATTTCACAGAGTATGGTAAAAGCATTCACAGTTTCTTGCTTGATGTAAAGAAGACAAAATAATCTTGTCAAGTGGTCAATTAATAGCTAAAGATATAAGCCCACTGACAGACAAGGGCCCCTATGTTTAACCATAGAATGTTGGCGTGATCACACCCGTCCGGATGATATGGCTGGCAGACACTGCATAGACTGAAATTCAAATCCATGTTATGAGGAGGGAAATAGTATCTTGATCTATGTTGATCAAGATACTGGAGCCTTATTGTTCATGCTATAATTACATATCAGTGCATTTTAACACCCAAACCAGATCTGAACCCACACAGACTCAGTTAAACTGGACGCTATCAAATCAAAGAATTGAAATAAGCCTGACCTGAACCAAAAATAAATGACCATTAGCTTCAGCCAAGGTTTTAAATTTGGTCCAAAAACTTACTGGATTTGTATGGTTGTGCAGTATATTGTCCTATACCATCCAATATCAATGAATTAAAAAATAAAAATTTGAGGGGACAAGCATTGTCCTAGTATAGAGCTGTGTCATAATGGTTGGACACTGATAATCACCAATTTGTACTACTCGGTATGGTTAAGATTTGAAACCTTGGCCTCAACACACCTTTGAACACATTGAACTAAGGCCTTCTTTGGACTATGTTTGTGTTGTGTATGACCTTCAATTGGGTGGCCCAACTGCATTACTTGGTTACACAAGAATCCAATAAAATCAGTGAATTTATTGTTCAGTTCTAGCATTCCAACATATAGATAAACTAATTTTAGTCAAACGGACTCAAATATAATAGAAGGATTAATTACAAACTCGATGGAAGTGATGCAAATAAATGGAAAGGCTACAGTTTTGCACCCAACAATATCGCTGGTTATTCATCATAGATGTTGTATATGATGTGAGCCTGATATTCAAAAGAGTGCAATGCAGTTCCCTATTAAATTTTGATGCATGGATTTCCTAGAAATTTGTTGCTAAAGACT
This sequence comes from Musa acuminata AAA Group, assembly GCF_036884655.1. NCBI lineage: Eukaryota > Viridiplantae > Streptophyta > Magnoliopsida > Zingiberales > Musaceae > Musa > Musa acuminata. Next base: position 33,619,613 of record NC_088346.1, on the reverse strand, counting down.
AAACACAGTGCAGTATAATCTACCAGGAGTTTAAATGATTGTATCTGCAGCTTCCTATAAAGGTTTTATTCATACGGGCATCACAATGTTCAAGAATGCACAATAAAGTTAAGGAGATCAAAATATTTGAAAATAGTAGATTGTGACTCTGATAAATAAGTCACCTATATTAAGCGTATGTATGCAAAAGAAAAAAAACATTATATGAATAAGGTTAATCAACAATACCACCTAAATGTCTTTGCCGCCTCATGTTATCATCCTCACAAATTGCCAGCTTGAACATATTAGCAGCAACAACACAATTCATTAACAATATGCAGCCTGAATGGGAAGTATTGCCAATACCGAGTGTGGAAAATCCCGGGACCATTACATCTTCCATCTGCATTTTAAGCATCAGAAGTCTACGATGTAATTGCCAGCTTTGATTTAACAGTCAGGAGCATTCTGCTCCAGAGAAGAAAAGTTATAGCAGCTTGAACATATCTTTTGTGAAAAAATTCTTGAACATATTAGCAGCAACAACACAATTCATTAACAATATGCAGCCTGAATGGAAAGTATTGCCAATACCGAGTGTAGAAAATCCTGGGACCATTACATCTTCCATCTGCATTTTAAGCATCAGCAGTCTATGATGTAATTGCCAGCTTTGATTTAACAGTCAGGAGCATTCTGTTCCGGAGAACAAATAAGTTCTAGTTCCTTCAATGTAGGTTCATCATCTTCATCATCCCTGAGATCACCATCACTGCCACCAAGCACATTTTGGTTTAGATCCACATTGGTCACTTGCTTCACAAACTGCCCTCGAACTCTTGGTCGTTTCTCTGCAAGGTGTTTTCGATTTATATACCTAATTTTCTTATCAAAACATCGATCCTTTCTTTTCTGCCTGAACTTGATGAGTGCCGCTGCCCTTTTTTCTATTCGACCAGATTTAACTTCAAGCATAGGAAAGCTAGTCATTGATGAAGAGACAGCTGATGCAGCAATGTGACTTGATTGCAAATTTATGCCAAATGTCTGACATGGGAATGATGGCATCAGAGGAATATGAGGAACAAAGTGAGGTAGCAAGGCTGGTGAAGAGTGCTCTTGCAAATCATTTAAGCTACACTGAAACAAATGTCCAGGTGTAGGTATAATGTTCTGATCCATCGCACCTGGATAATAAAATGGTAAAGAGAAGACAAGTGGAACTCCAGAAACATCTGGCTGAAGTTCATTCCTCGTTGGTGGCTGCTCAATGGAAGATAGACATAATGTGGGATACTCTGGTGTTGTTATGTGCCCACTGGTTATGATGCCATTTCCAGTAGTATGTCTCTCTACATGCCTGACTGCAATAGAGCTTTCTTCAAAATTTGAGGGTTTTGATGGAGTAGAATTCATGTCAACACCAATACGAGGAGTTCTGCTTGCCATACTGGATTTAACAAATGTCAGAAAGGCAGAAGATTCACCGACCTTTAATTCAGTCTTCTTTGGTAGTGAAATTACTCCCCCTGAAGATATTAGTAAAACAGTTAGTTTCTCAATGACAATTGGAGAAAAAGATACCTATACAAAGACAGCCTCTTAAAACTAAAGACACATACAGAAAGGCAGTAGTAGTTACCTGAATGATCGCAATCCCTTGGAATATGTTGTACACCATGTAAAGGATTACTGCAAGCATGCACCGCAGGAGAGACATGGGACTGGACAATATGATATCAGTTAATGTCAATCCACATAGCATATATTGTTTGATTTACAGAATGAAAATTATGACAAGTAATGCTCTTTCTGCAAGAATCTAGGTTCGTGAAAATTAAATAACCCTAACCCAAGCAATATGTGACAGACTATGAAGTGAAATCTTAAAGAATATCAATGGAGTCTGCGTTATTCGACAAATACACCTCAACTAAAAAGTAACAAGATCTAGAATGATCTTACCTCGCATTCTGGATAATTTGACTTGTTCGATTTTGAATTTGGAACTGTACTGGGTTTATCATCTGTGTCATCTGAGATAAGAGTTGTACTATTCATGTTGGCATCACTAGGATCTGAAAATTGTATCTCAAAATTATGGCTCAAGACATCCTTCTCCATCAGGCCAAGCTGGTGAACAAAATACAAATAAATTCCACTTCTAACATTTGAAGTAATTACATATTTCACACATCAGAAGTAGGACAAAAAATCAAGGAAACTCATGTCAAGCAGTACCATGCATCTTCTTCTCCACATGTGGGTCCAAAGGTTCAACAACTCATTTGTTCGCAATGGCTTCATAAGATAATCAGCTGCCCCAAGTCGCAAACACTTCACGACAACTGACACCTCATCTTGAGCAGACATTACTGGGGAAGAAATGGGAAGTAAGCAACAAGGATTTTTAATTGACTTCCAACAGGAGGCGAAAAGGCAATAGCTCCTAGCTAAATAAGCTCACTTATGATAGGAATGTGCCTCAAATCTTTGTTCCTCATGATATACTTAAGCATCTTTAGTCCTTTGGTCATTGGAAGCTCGATCTCCGCAAGAATGATATCAATTTCTGGTCCTTGGGCATTAAGCACATCAATCACCTGTCTGGCAGACCTCACGGAGGTTACTGAAACATGACAAGTTTAATCAGCTGGATGTTTTTACTAAAGCTTGTGAATCAAAAGGTACCATCTATTCTTTCGGATTTCAGAAATACCACCATATCAAACAAAAATCCCACCATTTATTTAATCAGAAACATTACTGCAAGTAAGGAAAGAGTACAATACAGACCCAGCTAATCGGCCACCACGTGAACAAGAAAAATAAAAATCTTGGCTCACACTACCACCAAAACAAAATAAGAAAAAAATCAGGGGATTTGCACCAAAACGCGAAAAAGATTCCATGTATTTCGTAGATATAGAGATATGGTTTCCTGCTTTTTGAAATAATTATTTTAAGAGAGCAATGATGCAAATGATTCCTCGCAAATTAATTGATTACTAGTGTAAGAGTCACCAATTGAAGAAAAAGGCTGAATATATTTTCCCCAGCGATTTCCCCCTTCTTTTTCCTTTGAACAAAGGATTCATTTGCAGAAAGATGTGTCCTTTCTGATTCTTAACGACCACCAAATAAAGGCTTTGATTAAACCTGATGCAGCCTATGCGTCCGTATGAGCTGAAAAGGAGGACAATACCTTGGTAGGAGCACTTGAGGAGGAGCTGAAGAACCTCCTGCGAGCTCTTGGGATCGTTTTCGCACAGCAGTATCCTTACCCTGCTCCGGTCCAAGAACTGGTGGCCTCCGGCATCACCATCACCGCCGCTACCCCCTTCCTTACGGCCTCTCCACCGCTGCTCTCCCTTCTCCTCACCCCTCTCTCCCCCCATCCTCGCGACCACCATCAAACCCTCTACCTCCCTTGACTATCGCCCCATCCCTTCACCAAATAAGAACTGTAAACCACCAAGACGAAAATCCAAGTAAAGCAAAGCCGATGACGTAGCAAGAGTGGCAACAAGAGATGCCCAAGAGAAGGCGCCGATCGATGTTCACATAAGCCCTTCAAATCTCCCCCTCCTCTTCCTCCTCTCTCTCGCTCTCATAGCGATGATCCGTGTCCCAATAAGATCTATAACCTGGCGTCCCAGGCACGGGCCCCGGCTAACGTGCGCCCCGGTGCGTACCGTAGCCGGCCCCGGGCTCGAAGCACGAGTGAAGGAGGTGGGGCCGAAAAAGCGTCCATAAAGGCCGGTGGAAAAGTGACCCGCAAAAAAATCGCGGACGTGGCAGTCTCTCGAGCATGCCACGTCTCCTCAACGTGGGACATCGAGTCCCGCTCGCCCCGGGCCGCGTAGCGGGGAGGGGATCCGAAGAATGCCTACTCCAACCCCGTCGTCGCCTACCCGTCTCAGGCATTGGATCAGGTGGTGTCGCCGTATGGCTGGGCCCCACCGCGTGGGTCAGAGGTAAGATGATAAAGGTATTGCTTGGTAGCGGACGCGCCACGTCGCGTCACGGCGGACGAGGAGAAGGGTCCAGGAAATCTTTTGCAACCAGTGAATCGTCTACCCGTCACATCTACCTGTCCTGTTATTGGCGTTATATGTACGATGCACTTAAAGCATATCCGTGAAACTTGGGTCCCACACCCGGGGGCATGATTCTCCTTCCCGCTTGGCCCAAATTGACAGGAGACTCGTCGTCGTCGGAGCCGTACCCGCGTCCCGGGACGATCCCGCGGCTATGTCGATGCCTAAACAGTCATGTGGATTAGACACAAAGGGGTAAAGACAGGTGGAATTATATCCTGTCTCTCGTGTTCGAATGTTACCCACAAGGAGACACGTAAATTTTGGCTATATTGCCTTCGCATTAAACACCTTTTATAAGGAGGATTGAGAATTAGTCGATCTAATCTTAATATAGAGTTCGGCTGCTTGTGATAAGAAAGTTATTTTCCCTTTCACAACAAACTAGGAATATAAATTGTGATTTGATGTTCACTTAATTGCGTTTGAACAATTGTGTTAGAACAATAACAAAAATCTAAATTTAATAAAAACGATTAACAATATTAAAAATAAAAAAAAATATATTCCGCTTGAAAACGATCCAAGCACCATAGATAAATAAAAATTTTAATTTTAAAGAAGAATTTCTTCCTCTTAGGATGAGAGTGCACTAGGGTAATTTTAAAGAAGAATTTTTTCCAAAATTTTTACGATTAAACTTGATTCCGAAAAATATTTGTTTCGATTCAATCGGTTTCGGAGAAATAAAAGTGTAAAGAGAAGATTGAGGTTTTCAGTAATAAATTGCATAAATGAAAAGTAAATCAGAATTTAGAGTGGTTCGGTCGTTGTGACCTACATCCAATTTCGGATTCCTCCTCCGTCGAGATCACCAGCATCTTCCTTCAATAGACAAAGACCAACCACCTTTTATAACGCTTTCTTCTTTTCACGGGCTTAGGAGATAAACCTTACAAGTCTCACACTTCTCTTGAATGATTTAACACTTGGAAAGGGAGAAGGAAAACTCTAGTGCTTTTACAACTCTTTAACACTTCAAAGACTCAAGATTATGCCAATACTTTCATGTCCTTTCATGCAGAAAAGGGTGAGATTTTTATAGGTCTCAATGGCTTCAAAATTGGAGTCAAAAAGTGTCACATCCCCGGATTTTGATATACTAACGGTACCACCGTCATTACTGGGTGGTACTACCACCTACGGTTTGACACTGGGTGGTACCATTGTCCAGACCACCTGGGAGAGTGGGTCTCCCAAGCAGTGCCATTGCCGGCCATGTTTCAGGGGCTGAATGGGCTGTTCAATCCGACCCAATTCAGTCTTGTTAAGGGCCAAGTTGGCCCCTAATTAAGTTAGTGGGATTACTTCTCAATTCTAACTTAATCTACTGTCTAACTACAATAACTAAGACATAATCGAAGCACTCTTGTTCCGGTACGTCAATTCTCTTTCAGTTGATGGGGATATAAACAGAAATAACCTTTGTATATGAACAAATACTAGAAGACCATAATACGCAGCGGAATTAAATAGAACCACAATCAAATAGAATACCAAGATATACGTGGAAAACCCCTTCAATATGAAGGGTAAAAACCATGGGGCAAACTAGAGATAATCCACTATGAGAATAATGAATATACAAATCTTAATCTCGTGCCCTAAACCCTAGCAACAATTACAAGAGAATAACTGGGATACAAGGATCACGTCACTGCCAACAATATCTAAAACCTCCCCAAGTAATCACAGCAAGAGTCTACTATAGATTTTATCTAACTTGAGATGAGAACACTACTAGATGATTGAGAACAGTCTCTCTACGTTGTCCTTGTCTTCTTCCCTTTCTTTTTCTTCCTTTTCTGCCTTGTTTTCCTCCTTTTCTTTGGAATCTCGTGGTTGTTTTCTTCCTCCCACGTTGCTGCCCTATTTATACCTTTTTCTGCCTCCAAAACGCAGCCACCACACCCCCCTAATGTTAATTAGGATTAGGTTAAGAGGGGGTGAGCTGTGGGCTGCCCAAGGCCACTATAGGCTGAATTTGTGGGCTGCCAGCCCAACAATCTCCCCCTTCAGCCCATAAGAGAGGCTATCTGATGACTCCTCAATGTGAAGTCATGCCGACCAACTGTCGACATATCTCATATCTTTCTTTTGGTAAAGTTTATGTCAACATGTCTGCTCCGTTGTCATCTGTATGAATTTTCTGAAGCTGTAACTGCTTCTCTTCAAATACATTTCGAATCCAGTGGTATCTGACATCTATATGCTTTGACTTGGAATGAAACATTGGGTTCTTACACAAATGGATGACACTTTGGCTGTCACAATGCACCACATAATTTTCCTGTTTCAGCCCCAATTCTTGTAAGAATTCTTTCATCCATTACATTTCTTTGCATACCTCTGTAGCAGTATTATATTATACTTCTATGGTGGAGAGAGCAATACACCTTTGCAACCTGGATTGCCATGACACAGCTCCCCCTGCAAAAGTAAGTACATAACCTGAAGTAGACTTTCTCGTATCTATATCTCTTGTCATATCTGCATCTGTGTAACCTGTCAACATATGTGGTCCACCTCCAAAGCTTAAACAAACCTTAGAACTCCCTCTGAGATATCTAAAAATCCACTTCACTACTGCCCAGTGCTCTTTGCCTGGATTTGCCAGAAATCTGCTAGTAACACCAACTGCATATGCGATGTCTTGCCTCGTACATACCATTGCATACATTAAACTCTCAACTGCTGAAGCATAAGGAACCTTTTGCATTTTCTCCTTCTCCTCATCACTTGACGGACTCTGTTCTGAGCACAACTTGAAGTGACCTGTAAGAGGAGAACCAACTGGTTTTGCATTGCTCATACTGAATCTTTCTAATACCTTCTCGATGTATTTCTCCTGTGACAACCAAATCTTCTTATTTTTCCTGTCACGGGAAATTTGCATACCTAGTATTTGATTTGTTGGCCCCATGTCCTTCATTGCAAAAGACTCACTTAGCTCATTCTTCAATCTATCAAATTTAGACATATCTTTTCCAAGAATAAGCATGTCATCAACATAAAGTAAGAGAATAATAAAATCCTCACCAAACCATTTGATGTACACACAATGATCTGAAGTCGTTCTTTTGTATCCATTTTCTATCATAAATGAATTAAACTTTCTGTACTACTGTCTTGGAGCTTGCTTTAGCCCATACAAGCTCTTCTTCAATTTGTAGATAAAGTTCTATTTACTTTTAACTTTGAAGCCTTCTAGTTGCTCCACATAAATTTTCTCCTCCAAATCCCTATGAAGAAAAGCTGTCTTCACATCTAACTACTCAACCTCCAAGTCCTGGCGAGCAGCAATACCAAGAGCAACACGAATAGAAGACATTTTAACAACAGGAGAAAAAATCTCTTCAAAGTCAATACCTTTCTTTTAACCAAAGTCTTTCACAACCAATCTAGCTTTGTACTTTGGTTGAGAACAATATTCTTGAGTCTTCAATCTGAAAACATACTTGTTCTTCAAGGCCTTCATTCCATTTAGTAGTAGCACCAAATCATAAATATGGTTCTTCTGAAGAGCATCCATCTCTTCCTACATAGTAACTAACCACTTCTCTTTCTGCTCATTTTCAACTGCTTCCTGGTAACTCTCTGGTTCACCTGCATCAGTAAGCATCACATACTCATATGTAGAGTATCTTCTGGAAGGTTGACGTTGTCTAGAAGATCTTCTCAACTGAGGTTCTGCGGGAAGTTGCTCTCCAACTTCTTCTTGCTCAACATGTCCTACAAGTAGATCAACATCAGGCTCTACACTATCTTCCTACACATCTCCCCCATCACCCTGATATAATAGAGGAGTAATTGGGTCACAATCTGCTAATCCTTCTACAGAAGTATTGGCTGGTGCCTTCTTCTTCAAATCTTTAAAAGTTTGATCCTCAAAGAAGACTACATCTCTGCTTCTAAACACCTTCTGCTTTTCTGGATCCCAAAGCCTGTAACCAAAATGATCATGTGAGTAGCCAAGAAAAATACATTGTTTAGACTTACCATTCAGCTTAGACCTCTCATTTTCTGGAACATGTGCAAATGCACGACAACCAAACACTCTCAAATGCTTGTGGGAAACATCTTTCCTTAGTCATACACACTCTACAACATCACCATCTAGGGCTGTACATGGTGATAAGTTGATCACATCAACTGCAGTCCTCAAAGCTTCATCCCAAAACCTTTTGGGTAGCTTAGCTTGTGAAAGCATACATCTGATCTTTTCCATGATGGTGCGGTTCATCCTCTCTGCAATTACATTATGCTGAGGTGTATCAGGAACTGTCATCTCATGTTGGATCTCATGTGACCTACAATAGTCATTAAACAATCCTGTATACTCACCACCATTATCTGATCTTATGCATTTCAATTTCCTTTCTGTCTCCCTTTTAACCTTGGCATGAAATTATTTGAAGACATTAATCACCTGATCTTTAGTCTTCAAAGCATAGGCCTAAACTTTCCTGAAAAAATCATCTATAAAAGTGACAAAATAAAGTGCACCACTTATACTAAGAACATCAACAGATCCATCATGAGTCTTTGTCCTCAAAGGATCACATACATCTGTATAAACATGGTCTAAGGCATGCATTTTTCTAGACAAAGCAGGACTAGCAAATGAAACTTTATGTTATTTACTTGCCAAACAATCAATACAAGGGTTCAGATGTATACCTCTGAGGTCTGGTAATACCTCTCTCTTGGAAAGAGCTTGCAGCCCCTTCTCGCTCATGTGTCTCAGTCGTCTATGCCACAACTCCATGCTGAAGTCTTTTCTGTAGCATTTAACTACTCACCATAAGCTTTAGTCTACAACCTATACAAAGTATGACATTTCTTTCCATTAGCTATAACAAGAGAACCCTTATTGAGCTTTCATTGCCCTTTGTGAAATCTGTTATCATAGTCTTCATCATCTAGCCTTCCAACTAAAATTAAATTCAGCCTCAAGTCAACCACATGCCTCACATCCTTAAGCACCAACTTGCAACCAAGGTTGGTCTTTAAATGGATATCACTTATGCCTATGATATATGTTGTGTCATAGTTGCACATCTTAACAACACCAAAATTTCCAGACCTATATGTAGCAAAAAACTCCCTCCGTGGTGTAGCATGATAAGAAGCACCTATGTCAATCACCCACTCAAGATCTTGATACACACAAGAAAAAATATCATCAGAAGGAGATAAAATCAAATAATCACCACCCTGCATTGTAGTTGTGATATTATCTTTTGACTCTATAGACTTCACTTCTTTTCCCTTTTTCTTGTTCTTCTTAGGTTGCTTACATTGATTCTTGTAATATCTTTTCTCACCACAATTATAGCAAACAATATCTTTACTTGATCTTGACTTGCTTCTACCCATACGTGAACTGCTTCTAGACTTTGACCTTCCTCTGTTCTCTGAGATAAGTACTTGTGAATCATTCTGAGATATTGCTGAACTCTTTCTTCTCAACTCCTCATTCAACAAACTGCTTGTTACTTGACTCATAGTGACAACACCATCTGACGTAGAATTACTAAGGGAAACCACCAATGTCTCCCAACTTTCTAGTAATGAACTGAGAAGTAACAATGCCTACAACTCATCATCAAGAGACATTTTCATAGAGGATAACTGGTTAGTAATACTTTGCATTTCATTCAAATGTTCAGCAATAGAAGCACCCTCTCTATATTTTAGGTTCACAAGTTTTCTGATCAAAAAAGCTTTGTTGCCAACTGTTTTTCTTTCATAGAAACTTTCTAATTTTTTTCTAAAGAGAATATGCAGAAATTTCAGTAGAAACATAGTGAAAGACACTATCATCAAGCCACTATCGAATAAATCCAATTATTTTTCGATCCAACCTCTTCCACTCATCATCTGTCACAGTTATGGGTTTTGCACTATCCCCCTACAAAGGTCCATACAAATCTTTACAATACAAGAGATCTTTCATTCTTGGTTTCCATATTATCCAATTGTTTCCATTTAAACTAATCATGCGAGAAACATTATTGGCCTCCATGTTCAAATACAAAATTTAAATCATCAAAACCCTGCTCTGATACTAGTTGATGGGGATATAAACATGAATAACCTTTGTATATGAACAAATACTAGAAGACCATAATACGCAGCGGAATTAAATGAAACCACAATCAAATAGAACACCAAGATATACATGGAAAACCCCTTCAATGTGAAGGGTAAAAATCATGGGGCAAACTAGAGATAATCCACTATGAGAATAATGAATATACAAATCTCAATCTCTTGCCCTAAACCCTAGCAACAATTACAAGAGAATAACTGGGATACAAGGATCACGTCACTACTAACAATATCTAAAACCTCCCCAAGTAATCACAGCAAGAGTCTACTGTAGATTTTATCTAACCTGAGATGAGAACACTGCTAGATGATTGAGAACAGCCTCTCTGCATTGTCCTTGTCTTCTTCCCTTTCTTTCTCTTTCTTTTCTGCCTTGTTTTCCTCATTTTCTTTGGAATCCCGTTACTGTTTTCTTCCTCCCACGTTGCTGCCCTATTTATGCCTTTTTCTGTCTCCAAAATGCAGCCACCACACCCCCCTAATGTTAATTAGGGTTAGGTTAAGAGGGGGTGAGCTGTAGGCTGCCCAAGCCCACTATGGGCTGAATTTGTGGGGTGCCAGCCTAACACTGGCAAGCTTTCAGTGATCTTCCGACGAATTCTCGGCAATGTTCTAACGGACTCCCGGCAAGCTCCCAGACTTTATAATGATCTTTTGGCGAGTTCTGACGAGCTTATTTGGCAAGCTCCTGGACTCATCGGTTGGTTCCGACAAAACTTCCGACGAACGTTCGGACTTACGACGAACGTTCGGACTTCCGATGAACTCTTGAACTTCCAATGAGATCTCAATCTGGACTCCGATACAACACCTGCTTTATGTCTTATTACTATCGTAATTAATCCTGTAAACTTTTCTCAACATATAGATTAGATCAAACCATTTATAATTAATTTTATTATCAAATCCAAAATTAGAACATAATCACTTGATTTTGAATATATACGAACGAACAAAATAGAAGAAGAATTTTCTTTGTTCACGTAGGACTAAAAAGTCTCTTGAAGGTAAATTAAGTTTCCCCTTTAGATTCAAATATTTTTTCATAAAATCCTTAATTTTTTTATTATAACAAATGAGCAAATAAGTGAATGAAAAAAGAAAAATAATGAAATAAAAAGTTAATGGTGCATCTACCGTGGGATAGTGAGTTATATTTCCAAGTAAATATTTATACAAAGAAAACGAAGCAAATCAAATTATGTTCGTTTGATTCAAACCTTAATTAACTCACACATTATGTAAAATACAACTTCATATATTTCACATTCCTAGTAAAGTATAACTTGTTTGTTAATGAAAGTATTTAAAAAAAATTAAAATCTTTAGTCATGATCGTTTACGAATTCTTTTAAATAAAAAGAGTCTCATATAATTAGAGTCACATATCGTGAAAAATACTATTTTGAATATCTTTCAAACTTAACACTCTTCTGATATATCTATTAAGAGTAATAAAATAATATCCCTTGACCAAATATGTGTTTTATTTTTTATTATGCACCTTGGTCAATTAATCAACTTATTATTATTTGAATCTCCTTCAAAAAAATCCTATATTATAACCCTTATTAAGGCCATTTGTACATTGGGTTTAATGTGACAATAACCTTCTTTAATATTGATGCCATATTCGATCTCATTACTATAAGATATCAGACGTTGAATTTCTACTATTATACGATATATTATATGATAACCTATCGTACTCGATTATATCAAGGCAATAGTGTATTTATTAAGGTTATTATGACAAATCATATAATCGTGTCATTTTTTATGGTAACTTTCATAATAAGAATAAACATGTAATTTATTTCATGTTTGATATAAATCGTGCATATACATAACTGCAAACACAATCAAATATTAATTAATAAATATGTTAATAAAATATAAATATGCATTTACTAATAATCATAATGAAAATCCTATAAATTATTATATATTAAATAAAATTCATATATATTAAAATAGTGTTAATACCTATACATATGCAAGTTGAAATCCCTACATTTCCAATAACATTTTAGCATCAGGAAATTACAATGTGCTAAATGTAAATTAATATAAATAGTCATTTAAATATGCCTAATAGTGTGTATTATTTATATTTATATAAATAGATTATATCATAATTTTCATAAATAAATAAAAAAACCTCACATTTTGATATAACATTAATAAGATTTAATGTTGACATGTGAAATAGATAAATGATAGGAAATAATAAATGTTGAGTTAGATAGATAACCAATTGTCAAATAAGAAAATGACCTTTAGTTATAAGTCTTTCCGAGAACTATCGATATATAAAATTTGAATTTTAAAAGAAAAGAGAGAAAAGTCAAATTCTCTTCCACTATATTGAAAAATACCGCTATATGATTTAATAAATATATATGAAAATGTTAGAGGGAGAGAGCTCTGCGGTAGTGATGTGAGATTAAAAATTACATTTTCCTTTAGTTCCATGATTTACTCGATCTCGTTTGTTAATATTAATGGATCAAAATAGTATAATCCATGCTAGAAAAAATTCATAGTTTAAACTATATATATATATATATATATATATATATATATATATATATATATATATATATAATCCAAATAGACCAAAAGAAAAGATATATCTTAGATATATACCAATTGCAAAACAGGATGGATTAAAGTACATATCGGTTAAATTTGTTGACAAAGGTCGTGAATTGACTCAATAAGACCAGTAGAATCACTTGGGAGACAAAAATTGCATCTTACGATTGACGTGAATCCGTAACGTGTCGACGTTTACTTTTCATAACAGACATGTAAATAACATGACATATCACTTTGTCAACTTAACTTTGTTAGAGCTCGCAACTCGTTTTTTTGTTTGGTTTGACTCTACCTCTATTTTTATATAAGTCATTCTTTTGATTGCTATTATCGCCCGACGCAAAAGCGGTAGTATTGTCGATACTTTGAAAATCAAATTTAAATTTTTAGTTTTATTTTTAAAGTTATTTGGAATCTATAAATATCTTGCTTATTTGATCAAAATATAAAAGTCTTGTAATTTGAAGTGCGTAAACTTTCTTGAAAAGTATTATGTCTCTCTCTTCTTAACTTTAGAAATCATTCTAAAGTATGTATAATGTTTTCTTATAAAAGAGATGCATAAAGATTTTCTCCTATTTATGTGAAAAGGAGAAAGAGTTGTAATAAGTGTAGTTGATATTTGTCCATTGAAAAGAAGATATATAATAAAAGCCGATGATCTTAGGGGAAGAGGAATCGGGAGTGGACATATGTCGGAATAACCAAACTGCTATAAATCTGATTTACATTTCTCTTTATACTTTTTCTTGCTATTACTAACTAATTTAGTTGCTTATTACTCTTACTCATATTCTAAGTTAAATGTATTTTATATATATATATATATATATATATATATATATATATATATATTTCGATTAAAAATTTTAAATTAAAATTTTATTTCGAAAGCACTGATTAAGAGATAACAAATCCATTAATAGTGTCTTTACGATCCTAACAATAATGATAGAAGTTGGATATTGAGTTTAGGAGATAACAAATCCATCGTTGATTGGGTGTTCATCTTAGAAGGTGGTGCTATATTTTGGAAGAGTAAGAAATAAATATGTATAACTCACTCAATTATTGAATCAAAATTTGTTGCTTTAGTAGAAGCAGAAAAAGAGGTTGAATGATTGAAGGACTTTCTATTAGAAATTATATTGATTTATAAGAGTGTGAATTTAATTTTTATACTTTGTAATAGTCAAGTCATTTTAGCTCATGTGTACGATGAAATATATAATGGAAAGTCAAGACATATAAGTCTTAGACATAATTATGTGAGAAAATTAATTAAGAGTGAGATTATTTCACTCATATTTATAAAAATAAGCGAGAATTTGGTTGACCTGTTTATTAAACCTCTTACACGAGGAGTTATAAGATTAATATCAAAATAGATAGGGCTAAAACTCATTGAATAAAAGATCCACCAATGATAATAATCCTACTCAATATTATGAAATGAGTAATGAAGAATTCAAAGGGTAAGAATAAGTCATTGACATGTGAAGTGGTTTAGCATTTTGAAATATTTTACTAGTCCCATCTAAAAATGTTAAAGTACTGGTTGTCACCGAATAAAGGTTGAGTTAATTATATTCTTAATGAAGTTTAGTTAAGTTAGGATGAGTATATCAAAAAGTGAAAAAGGTATTATAAAAACTTCACCAATATGAATTTAAAAGTGGTGCCGTTTCGATTAAGAGTTGGAGTTTTTTCTCATAAAAGTTTATGAACTTGAATGAGCCCAAGGCCATATTAATGCTCAGCGAGAATTTATAAGGAATATTAGGATATTATATTTATGTATGTGGTGTCACCGAAGTTATCACTACAAATAACAAATTCAAGGCCCTTATGCTATTTGGGACTACAAATAACAAATTCAAGGCCCTTATGCTATTTGGGATTTTGATTTCACTTTATAATGCTTACACCAAGATCATATTCAAATTGAATGATATATTACTTTATTCATAAAATACTATTTAATCACTTGAAATTTTTTTTTATTTGAATAACTATTATAAATTATTCAAATGTTAAAAAAAGGGTAACTTCTTTTATAGTTATTGGACATTTGAAAAGGTAATTTCTTTTGAGTTATTTTAGTAGTTATTTATCAAAAGTTATGTTTTTTATGAAAATATCTATAAATAGGTATTTGAGAGTAAATTATAATTTTTTTTAATTTGTTTAATTTCTTAACTTCAAAAATAACTTTTCAAGTGATTGAATTGAATACTCTCTAATTCCTCTTTGAATATTCTTTATTGTTTGTTTAATATAGATATTCTAAAGGCTTATCATATCTATTAAAATTATTTACATCAAACTTATAACAATCTTGTACAAATGTCTTTTTTTTTATAAATATTTATATATGTTTCAAGCCTAAATATATTTCTTATAGTATTCTTGATATTGTGTTTGTTATTTATAGTTGGTTTCTATAGTATTGTTAATTATTTTCATTGTTATCTTTTTCAACGCATACTCCCATGGTTTCTCTCCTTATGCAAATGAAGAAGAGAATGACTATAGGAATATCCAAGTCTTCACACTTTTGTTTTGCTTAGGCAGAAGAGATGAGTCATAGCAATTGTGATAAAAGAACTATGGCATTCTTAAAAGGGCAATCAGAAGAAAGGTTCCACCTTCATCGTTTACCATGCGAAGTTATTAAGAAAATATTATAAAACATTGCCTCGGACAAGTTTTTTATCGAGGTAATCTATAGCAAAGCCAACACACAAGGCGTACGCATGCAGTCGTTTACGTGAATATATCACAATTTTATCATTACTTTAAACGACGATAATGAGGTTTACTCCAGGTTCTAAGAATATATTATTTAAAAAAAACTCTTAATGATGATGAGATGTGCTAATAAGGTTTAGCGAGACGTTGGCAGGAGGGGGCTATGGTCCTCAACCAACGAGGGTTGTCTATGTGTGAATTCCCGATGAAGGGTGAGGGAGTGAGGGGGGCATGGTCCTCAACCAACGAGGGTTGTCTATGCGTGAATTCCCAATGATTGATTTTTGATAGACCTCTTTCGTTCTCTTTTTAACTATTGAAGATATGAGCAGAGGGTGAGAGAATACGAGTAATGCGAAGAGCCTATGATGAATGTAACAATATATTATGATCAATCTATTATGTGAATATAAAATAATAAGAATAAATATAATTTATTATTATACTAGTATTAAATATTATTATATCAACGATATGTCACGGACTTAGCTAGAATTGTTAAGCCGTGATGCACCATATTGTAGCCAAGACGTGAACTTAGCTTGGATTGCCTAAGTCGCGAAACACCCTTGCGATATACGTCCGTAAAAGTTAGCTAAGTTGCGACCTCACTCAGGTTCCGAAGGACCTGTAAAAGAGAAAGTTGATTAGTTCAAAGAACGAGTGATGGACAAATCTCGAAGTCTCACGAAAAGGAAAGCTTTACAAGTAATTCAGCAAGCACCTTACATGCATAAGAGAAAAGAGGGAGAGAAAACAAGGACTTTAGAATGTTGAACGAACAACTGCAAGTCCACAAACAGCTGCTCACTAGATGTCGGGTGCGACAATAAGTTCCCGTCAAGGTAACATGCGAACTTGCGAAAAATTGTTCAATGCTCGACACTATACAGAAGTCTCATCCCCTATGGTGTCCCTCGGGTGGTTCCAGGGTGCTGAGATGGCTGACGTTTTGCGTGTAGTAGCGGACTACAGAAAACCGCCCATGGCATGTAAAAATTGAGTTGTTTTAGGCTGTTTTGCTCGGTTCGATGAGCGGTCGTATTGTAACGCTGTTACTTGTTCGAACTTACATTTTTACAAGCAAAAAGATATAAAACTAAACCAAAACATATTGTCATGCAACTGTACAAGTAAACACAAAATGACGAACGGTTCGTTGAATAGAGTTGTTGCAAGCGTATGACGACTGTTCTTGACAGATAGGTATGACAATGAAAATGTGCCTTTCCTCCATGATATAAATATTTAAAATTTAAATTAAAGTAAAAAGATATCATTTTATGACATTCATAATATCGTGTAAATCTGAGTTAAAATTGGTAACAAAATATGTCATTTATAATCATATTGAACATCATTATATATGTTCAGGTATATTATCATGCTAAAAATGTACCAAATATGAATATGATTTTTCAAAAATAAAATAAAAATACTATAAATTATAATCTTCATTATCGTGTTATGGTCACTTCATTGTGTAAATATGAGCTAAAAAAGAACGTAATTTGTTCCTATACTTATATTGAAGGTGTAATATTCAACTACAATATGACGATGAAAATACATTAAATTTGAATACATTACCTCCAAATTCAAAATAAAATCTAAATAAAATTATAAAATTTATTAATTTTATGTCATTTTCACTCAATTATATAGATTTGACACAAAATGTTTAATAAAATATGCTGTTATACTCATATTGAATGTTGAGAATGTATTAAATTTGAGGACAAATATCACATAATTCAAAGCAAAAGAATAATATATTGTAAAAGCATTATTATCGTATTATGACCACATCATTATGTTAAGATGAGGCAAGAAGGATGCCATATATATATATATATTCATCTTATTGTCTTCTTTTTTATTTTTTATTTTTACAGAAACCTAGGAGATTTTAAGAAAGAAGTGCACAAAAGAGGGACATTACATTCAATCTGTGCCAAAAAGAAAAATCATTACATTCAAACTATTGAGCTATCTCACAATTTTAATTTTTTTAGAATTTTTAATAAAATTATCATAGACTACTTATATCATTATATATATATATATATATATATATATATATATATATATATATATATTTCTGGAAGCCCATCAACATCTTCGTCGTTGGGCTTTTCTCTCACAAGAATATCCAATCCTAATGTACCAGGCGGCCAAAGATCAAATTTGGGCCGTCCGATCACAATTGCAGGGTCTTCGCGGTCGGCCACATATATGGTGCCGCTCTTTGCCCGGTGTGCCCAAACCTAAGCGGTTCGCCTGTGGGCATACTCCCGTTGTAGCGCAAAACCCCGTCTTCACCGCCTCCGCCTTCGCGTCCGTCTTCGCCTTCGCGTCCGCCTACGCCCTTCGTAGTCTCGTGTTGAAGAGCGAGGGGATAGGCCAGGAGAAACCCTTCTTCCTCTCGCCCATCGAGCTTTCGATTTCCCAAGGACGGGTAATTGCTGGATCCCCAAACCCCTATATTCTAATTTTCGTGATCCCGAAAACCTCACCTTTGATTCCTCAAATACGGATGTATTTTTTGATCCTCGTTGCTTTTCCGTCTAGTTGTCGTGATTCCGGAAACCCTACGTCGTCTTGTGGATGGTAATTTAACGACGATCGGAAAAGGATAACCCTAGGGTTCGCTCTTGCTTCCTTCGACGGCAGCTTGCTGTCCCTCTACCCTCTCTCTTTGTTGCATCACGGATCAAAGAGGGGTTGCATTCTTCCTTTTTGATAGATCAACGAGGGCCTTTCTGTTCTTTATTTCCCTTATTTCTTTTTTATTCCTTTTTCCCCTGTTCTTTTCTTAATAGATTAAGGAGGAGTATATCTCTTTGTTACCCCACTTTCTTTCTTTTTTGATTATTTTCGCCCTGCCCTCATTGATTTATCTTATCTCCCTCGTTGATTTTGATCCCCTTAGACGATGGCCTGTTATGGAGTGTAAACAGCCTCTTCTCTCTTTGCTCGTCAGTTGTTATTCCTTTTATTACTCTCTGCCTTTTGTTTACATTTCTTATGCAAGTTATAAACTATCGTACATTGCAGAACAAAACACAAGTTTTAAATTTCTGTACTTTTTTCAGCAACCTGGACATGTTTGATCAACTTATGGGAATATATGGGATGCTTGTTTTCATAACCATTTTAAGACAGATTATCTTGTAGGTTTTCTGGGCAATGAGTATATTGTTATGCGCTAGACCATCTTGACATTTTTTCGACAATGAATGTATGGTCGGGATACTTTGTTTTAACTCTACATTTCTTGAGGAGCTTCGAGCAATACAAACAAAATCTTTAATAACATACAATTTACAGGTAAGGCAGTCCAATTATAAGGAAAATGGACAATGTTATCATAACCAGATTGGATACCAGCAAAAAAAGAAAAAAGTGGGAATGAAGTCCTACTAAATTTTCATCCTAGGAGCGTGAGATTGCAGCATCTTTAAATTGGGGGAATTAATATTTGGTCTGCTAGTAACCACAAGTGTTGGTTTACTAGTAACCACAAGTATTCTTTACAGCAATCCAGTGGTTAATTGATTAGCAATTAGTGACCTTCATCTCGACCTACCTTGCTATAGAAATTCTCTATATGGATTCCTGGCCTTTTTTTGGTTTGTTACATGTATAGCTATGATCTCTCTTCATGTCTTGTCTGTCACTTTTTGACAATTAAGTTTTACAAGCATAACATTTCGAACAAACAGATCTCAAGGTAATTTCTATAAGGATTATGATAAATTTGCTTTTAGGTATATTTTATGCAGTAAAATGGAAAATAATTAAATCTATGAAGTAGAAGGATATGGTGCTGGTTTCTAAATTGCAGTAGCATTATGTTTATCATGACAATATTTGAATAAATTTAAAGAAGACAAGGGCCAAGGACAATCAAGGACTAAAATTTTCTTTGCCAAATATTACTAATAATGTGTTGGCATGGTACTTAATACACTGTATAAGCACTTACCAAGTTCTTTTTTCTACCGATGTTGTCTAGGATCAAGCAATACAAGCTACAAAGTAGATATGCATTAAGGGTTACACCTCTCTTTGTTGTCTTAGTATTTCTTTGGCATGCTAGGTTCTACAGAATAGTTGATATTTAAATACGTGAATTAAAATAGATTTAGTAAGATCATCTGAACAATGAGCAATTGGAGTTTTGTCAAATTTTCTTTTCGTTGCTTCTTAAGTAAAACTAAAGAACCAATGACTTTTTATCAACCAAACATCCCTTTTTAGACTATGATTACCTGAATATAAATTTAGCTAGCAAGAAAGTTCTTTTGGTGATTGGTTGGAAGGAGACAACGGAGAAAAATGAGGGGGTTACTATCGTAGTTATCAAAAAGGAATCGGAAAGCGATCCAACCAGGTTTTAGGTCCTTGAATCATTCGATCGGTGGGTTAAATGGTCGAACTGCATATTTAATTTAAATTATTATAAACTATATAAATAATTTAAAATTATATATATTAAAAATCTAAAATATGAAATTAATAAAAAAGGTACAATTTTAGATAAATGAGAACACAACTTCAATGCAATAGAATATGATAAACATGATAACATCAACCAACATTATAAATATAAACTTTTATCTATATTTAATAACACATGACAAAATCTAAAAAATAATTACTGTAATCCAACTCAGAATATAATGTTCAACGATATAGAAGAAATGGTTTATCCAACATAGTTATCATGACTTAAATAACATATGCATCTGAGATTTTTTAAGATAAAAATGGATAGCTTTTTAACAATCAAAATGCCGATTACTACTCATGTGCATTTTGATGACTAAAGGGAGAAGAGGTGAAGAGGGGATACATGAGAGAAGGGGTGGAGAGATAACGATAGTTGGAGGAAAATGTGGAGGCGGAGGAGAGAGGTGATCGAAGGATGATATGTGGTTGAAAGAGAGAAACGATTGCACAAGAATCATCTTCTTTGTCACATTAATCTTAATTTCAAAATTGACATAGATATCCTCTTAAGCAAGTAATAAAAAGATCTTTTTTTAACCCAATCGGTTCATGCGGGTTATTCGAAAACCCATAGGTTCATGCGGGTATCCAAAAACCAATTGGATCAGCGAGTTATCCAAAAGCCGATCAGATCACGTGGGTTATCCAAAAATAAATAATGTCAATCTGTTCATTCTAGCTTTTTAACATAACTGATTCAATGAGTGAATCGGATTGGGCAATGGTTTGATTCCCAGTTTTTTCAGTCTAACCACTGTGTTCGTCTGATTTTGATGACTATGGATAATATACAAGGAACTAGAAATTATTTATGTTTGACATGTCGCTGATATGAAAAAAATGATTAAATGTATCTGTGCTTGAATCTCATAAGTTGTATACTTTCTTTTTCTAGACAAGGCAACAAGTTTAAATTTCTTGGGATACCATTGTGCATTTTGATGTTTCTGCCCAAGGACTATCGTGCTACCCGAAACAACATGAAATGTGTGGTACCTATTGTTTTTGGCGTGGATTGGTACGCGGAGTCGCGGACCACCCCTGTTTCTGGCGGTCCAATCTAACTCAGAAAAAAAACTGAAACAACGATAGGCCCCATCCAACTCACTATCTAAAAAAGAAAAATACCTAAAATAGCGACTAGGGCTCACGAACACAAGCCCTCTTCTCGCAACGCTGCTATCGCTACTTCGTGAGCTCTCTTCTTGCCGTTGGCATCTTGACACGGCACTGTTGTCATTGTCGTTGGCGTTTGATGTCTTGCGAGCCTTCTCGCCACTGTCATCTTCTCAAAATGTCGGTGCCGTTTGAAGTTGCTGCTGTTGCCATTCACTAGTGTCAGTTAATGTTTGATAATTGCTGTATTCAGATTAACATCATGAGATTTTGTCCATACATGTCATATGTAAGTCACTAAATTGATTGTGAGGCTCAAGTTTTTTTATGGTAACGATTGATGTTTTTTTTCGTCCAATTCTTCTGTTCGTGTACTATTTTTTTTATCTTTTATATTCATTCCAACCTGGAAATTCATTTTTGTGGTTGATTTTTGTTTACAGCTGTTTTTCATTGTTCACTCAAATATCTGTGGAGAATGGCCAATATTCCACAGTCCTCTGGGGCACAGGTAGCACATAATTTTCAAATGTCTTTGCTCCCTTGTTGAATTTGTACTCAATTTCCTTCTATACTTGACTGGTGGAAGGTCACATAAAAGTAGTCAATCTTGAGTTGTTCTGTTTCAATTTATTTTCTGTTTGTTATTGTTTTCATGTCATGAAAATAATGTGTTGCCTTCCATTTTAAAGCCGCTTAGGCCTGCAGTAGTTGGGTCTGCTGGCCCACCTCAAAATTTTGTTCCCCCTATGCCTATGCAGGTATATACAGTTCATTGTTTGCATTTGGCTTTCTTGATTTGTTTGAGTTCCTCCATTTGTTTTCCTGAAAGGATATTATTATGTTTATATTGCAGTTTAGAACAATGGTTCCAACTCCGCAAACACATCAGTTTGTACCAGCAGCCTCTCAGCAATTCCGGCCCGTTGCTCAAGGAATGCCTGGACCAAATGTTGCCATGCCTGCTGGTCAATCTCAAATGCCTCATTTTCCTCAATCAACACAGCATTTGCCCCCAATTTCAGGCCAACCAGGTCAAGTGCCGCCTTCATCACAAGCGATTCCATTGCCATATGTTCAAGCAAGTCGACCTATCTCATCCGGATCACTGCCACCTCAGCAGAATGCTCAGGTGCCAAGCAATTTACCAAATTTGCCTGGTGTAGGAATGCCCCTTTCTTCGTCTTATACGGTAATATCTGCAAGCCATATATTTAAGTTTTTTCCCCAGGTTTTTTGGTTGCTTTTATTGATGTGTTGTTTGATATTTCGATGCTGGATTGTTGCAGTTTGCAACATCTTATGGCCAGGCACCAAATAGTATGAATGCTCCTCCCCAGTATCAGGTGGCATCACAGATGCAAACTCCTGCCCCTTCAGTAACACAACCCTGGTCTACACCTGGGACTCAGAGTATACCCCATGTTACACCTGTGATCCAGATTGCACAGCAACCATCAGCTTCTTCTGTCACTGCACCTGTGCGAAACTTTTCTGCTATTTAGTTTCTCTGGGAGGAATTGCCTACTCTTATATTTATTCCAGTAAATATTAGTTATTCTCTCTTAACATTTTTTCCTCTTTGAATGTAGGCACAAACTACACAACCTAGCTCTACTGAACAGGCTTCTGATTGGCAAGAGCACACATCTGCAGATGGTAGAAGGTCTGTGCTGAACGATTACACAATTTGCTCACTGTCTTCTCTGGCTAAAAAAAACTGTATGCTTTTTTATTAATTGCTATTTAATCAATACCAATTGATTTCTACTGTTCAATTAATATCATTGATATTCCATGCTAACATTCAACTAAAATTAATTATGTCAGTAGTTTCACTTTATCTCATATTTATTACTTCATTCATATGGTTTTGGTACAATTTTTTTGTTCTAATTCATCAAAATATTTTCTGCTTTAGATATTATTATAATAAGAAGACTAGGCAATCTGTCTGGGAGAAGCCACTTGAGTTAATGACGCCTATTGAGGTGAATCACTTGATTAAACATGTATATTCTTATTTCTTGCAATAGAACTTCATTTGATAATGCCATTGATTGATTTAAATTATGGTTCCTTTCATGAATCCTGACAGTTGTAGCTACCATGATGATAAAAAATGTTTTATTTGTATCCTCTGTTTCTTTGCATGTTCTTCTACTGGTTTGTAGATGTCTTTTGGCACGTCTGGAGCTAAAAACGACTGCCCTATATGGTCATTATGAAGGCGAGGTTTCACTGTTCTCAAGGCAGGCAATTGTTGCTATTTATCTTTATTTTATTAAGGGGCAGTTTTCACTGTTTGTGGTGGGTCTAATCTCCAGTAGACACAAACTACCAAGACCAGATGCATTTTACCACTCTTAAGCTGTTAACATGAAAGTTTGGTGGTGCTTCTTTTCTTTTCATTTCAGCCAATGTAGGCTTTGGTAGGTTGTATCTGCACAGCTTTTAACCTACTGAGATCACTACTTATTGTAGAAGTACCTTTAGATATTTCTTGTACTGCAGTAGTCAAACAAATTTGCAGTTTCATTTTCCACTTTGATATATTAGCATATGCTCCTGCTTGCATGCTAAAACGATGCCATTTTAGACAGTTCAAACTTTCAAGATCCATAATATTTCTGTATGCATATTGAATGTTTATGTTTGCACTTCAAATCATATATGGAATTTAGTATTCTAGCTTGTATGTTTTATTTATTTCTAGAAAATTTCACAACATGGTGAACAATTCCCACTAGTTGTAAGATTATTTAGTATTAATAAGTGGACAATATCTGATAGGTATTTTGTGACCCTAAGCAAGATTCTCTCAACTGTTAAATGTGACACTGACTAGTTTAGTTAGAATATCACACATGGATCCTGATAGCACATGTCCTTATCTAATTAATCCTTTTTTCTCAATCGGATGCTGCAACTTACATGCTGAAACTTGATAGTGCCAATATATACTTAGTATGATGCAAGACTTTGTCTTTTAAGGTGTGCAAACAACATTTGTCCTAACTATCAACTGCCTAATTATTTTAACAGAATTTGATGGTAATTGTAGCTATCCAATGGGTGAAAAAAATCTATTCTTGAGGTTATTTTTGCTCAATGTTTGTAAAGCACAAAATGGTCAAATCTTTTTCTTTCCTGCGGTACATCTTAATTAGTTATTTTTGATTTTTTACTTTTTGAAGGATAACTTAATGCCTCCCCATTTCAAATGAATAATGAATTGATTTCTTTCCATACTGTGGTATATGATGGTGGAAAATTCAATGTGCTCATGCTGGTTTTTTTACTTAATTAGTTCTAAGTTTGCTAACAGGTACATGATATAAATTCTCACAAAGGAGGTATGGTTTATGTGTGAATGTTTTCTGCATTATCTGTTTTTCAAAATATCTGATCTTACACATTTGTCTGTAACTTGCATAAATATTGTAACCAGCTATATTCTTGTTGGTGAATGTGAGAATAGTTTGCTGAAGCTAATATTTAGTATTGTCCTTGTATGCTTTTCAGTTTTCATTTCTTGAGATCATAATGCCTGCTTGCCCAATTGTAGTTGATCATTACACAACTAGTCGACTACTCACTGCTTAAATGTCTTTTTAATCCCTTTATTACCTTTTATTTGTCATGAATTTTTTTGCTACTTAGTATTTGTGGCTATGCAAGAAATGTTTGATTATTCTTTGTGTTTCTTTGCTACATTATCCAAGAAACTACCTTTCCTTTTTATTAGAATTTTTTTACTTTTCTCATCATATGATATATCTCTCAAGCCAAATTACTAGGTTTTAACTCTTAACTGCTATTTATAGAATTCTATAGACACAGTTGGCTAATGGCATTATTCTTCTGCTCTTTTCTCTTGTTGGTTTGCAATCTTTACATTCCTAGCACTTGTTATTATGCCATCTTTTTATTAGCATAATTTCTTATTCTGAATATTTATGAAGTTTATTCTGATGTCTGATTAATTCATCACTTATAATAAATGGAGCCTTTTTCTCTTCTATTCTGAGTTTGTCTTATTTGTTTGAATGCATGAAACCGCCTTTGTCCTCTTGACCTTGTGCTTCAGAATACCCAATAACTTGTGCAGTTATACAGAATTTTTAGTTTCAACCAGGGTTTTGAATACTGGTCCGTATCGGCATACTGAGCAGACCGGTATATACTGTCGGTACGCTAGGGCGTACCTATGGTACATCATAATACCTTAAAAATACCTTCACCTATCATGTCAGGGCGTATCGATCGGTATACCTTGGTAACGGTCGAAATCTGAGGCGATACCGATTGGTACGTCATGGTACCAATCGGTATGCTTTGGTACTAGTCGGTATGCCTTGGTACCAGTTGGCACGCTTTGGTACTGGTCAAAACACTGGTACTATCTGGTAGAGGACGGTCTGTGTACATGTATCTTCTCAGACTGGTACGTATTGCCCGTATCGGGCGGTACTCATCGAAATTGAGAACCCTGGTTTCAATTGTCTTTCATTTTTGCTTTTTTGTTGCTATCGAGAAGGATTAAACTTTTTATAGGCAGCTAATTTAATTGGCAAAAACATGGTTCACTATTTTGGGTATTGGACCCTGTTTGGAGATTTGTCGGGTCATTATATATCGGTTTGTATTGGTGTACCAACACATAGTATGTAGGGGCGTGCCGATAGGGACTCGGGTGATCCATGTCTCGGTCGTTAGTTGGACCGGTCCGTATGGCCCATGCCATACCGACTCGGGCGGTAAAGTTTTTGGAGGCAGATAGTATAATCTGTTTGCATCGGTCTCTGTGTACATGCCCTGCTCGTGATGTCTGCATTTTAATGAAAGGAGTCAGCACCAATGTCCACTAGGCATGGGCTCAGCACTTTGGATCTTGATTTTTGCCATGTCAATTGGAAACTAGCACAAAATAAGTGTATCATGCTTATGGAGTCCTGTTGTTCAACATTGTTCTACGACATGGCTGGCTGGACCTGGGCAACATGACACACTTAAACCAAACAACCATTACAAAAAGACGGATTGCAGCATCTTGATATGTGTGATACATAGGGCTGCATGTTTCTACTAACAAGATTCTGTGTGGGCCTTATTAACCTTTCTTCCTTTATTTTCCATAACAGTTTTGAGCTTGTTGGTGCATAGTATAATACAGTGGATATTTCCACTTGTCTGTAAAATACCATGGCATGCTATGCTAGCACATATTTGTCACACGTGACAGCTGATCTATCAATGGTTTTATATACTGTAGAAGAGTTTGAGAAGTTCTGTTTGATAACACATTTTGCTTTTATCAGGATGCCGATCATAGGAGTTGAAATGAAGGTGGTTGCTCTGAGATGCCATATAAGATTGATTGTTGCCTTGTGATAGTTCATTTATAGGACAGATCATGATGTCCGAACAACACAATTCACTGAACATTGGACCGAAACTCATGAAACAAATTATCCAATAGCTCCTTGACATTATTTCTGATTTATCAGATAGCATCTGAATAAGTATAGCATTTATCAGGTTGGTTGTAACTGCACACCTTGTTAATTTTCACAAGGCATGATGTGGTGTCACATGCATGATAATTTTCACAATAGCATATCCTCCATGTTATTGTGTCTCATTGGTACAGTGAATTCCATGAGTGTGTACTAGTGATTTTAAAATTGCTAGGCACCAAAAAGCACCAAGGTTCCAAAACGCTCAAGGTGCTAGGTGCTCGTCCGAGCGAAACGAGGTACTCTCAAATATTATAATTAAAATAATATGTAGCTAAATAAGAATGTACTAAACATGGTTATGAAGACCTATGTTAGAATTAAATTGCTCCAAACGCATCTTGTTAACCAGGAAGTGTTTGCTGCTCTAAGACATCATCAAGTAAAAGCTAACGGAGTTTCATGTATAAATCAAAGTGCATATTGCCCTAGATACAACAAATATATTTAAACTGCTCCAAACGAGTTGCTGCACGTTTGTTTGCAGTTTAATTAACAGGAAGGTGGGGGAATGGACGAAGCAGTTTAACTAACGGGAAGGTGGGGGAAGTAGAGGGCGAAGAACGAAAATGCAGCTGCGAACAGACGAAGCTACAATGGTGGATGATGGAAGCAGACGTTGTCGTCGACGATGGTAGACGGAGCTGCAGTGTTGGACGGAGTGCGTGAAGGCGACGAATGAAGGCAATGGAAGAGTTCGCCATTGGTGGCAGACGGTGCTACTACATCATCAGACAGAGCTATAGTGGTGAAAGAGGTTTAGGGTTTAGACGAGCTACAGTGGTGGATGAGCTGCAATGACGGACGAGTTGCAGCGACGATAGCTGAGTTGCAGCGGTGAACGAGACTAGACAAGGTTGTCGACGACAGTTAGCAGAGCGAACAAAGGCGACATATGTAGGGTTTCATTTCACCATTGTTTTCTTTTACTGGGTTGGGCGAGGGGGTTGGACGGTGTTAGGGTAACTATGTTAGTTGGTCCGATTGAACCAACTTATAAGTCCAATCGAACCAAAGTTTGAACTTGACAAAATTTGGCTTAGGCGCTTGCCCGAGGCGCATGGCACCTAGGCTCAGGCAAGTGCCCAAGTAGTGCTTCATTGAATCACTATGCTTGGGGGTTTTGTGAGGCGCTCGGTCCTCGCCTCTACTCGCTCGAGCACCTATGCGAGCGCTCGAGCGCCTTTTGAAAATACTAGTATGTACCAGCTTTGCCATGCCTATTCTTGTACAACGCGAGAACTCTTATTTGTTTGTTTGCAGCAAATACATCTTAATTAAAACTAATTTTTTTATAATTTATGCATTATTGAGGCACAAGTGCATTAAATTGAGATATCACAAAAAAAGGACTTCCATAAGCTTGGTGGAATGCATTTTCTGTATTTATAGTTTATATATTATTGAAACTAGCACAGATATGCTGAATAATTGTGTTCATTCATCTGGTTAAATAATTTTGCTTTAACTGCTTAGTTTATCTGTGTCCAAGCTTTACTCGGTTTCTCATCTTGTTTAGTTATTCTCATAATTATCGAGTGCCTGTTACTTTATATTCCTTTAGATTTTCTTACTAATATTAAATTGAGATTTTCTTGAAGTGACCATGCTTGAGCAATGGACCACTTGTTCAGACCATATTCCAGGGTTTGGACATGACTATTTAAAAACATCCTTTGTTTTAGTTTTCAGTGTTCTTTGTAGTTAACTTATTTCAATTTTTCTGGCACTCTCATCCTTTCTTTTTTCTTAGTTTTTGGTCTGTATGTTCATTTTTTAGATGTATCTATCAATTCTTTCGCCTATTTATAAAACTCATTTTCATTTCTAATGCTATCTGCAAAGTGTATTCTTGAAATAATGTTTTGTCACTTTAT
Source organism: Musa acuminata AAA Group (assembly GCF_036884655.1). Lineage (NCBI taxonomy): Eukaryota > Viridiplantae > Streptophyta > Magnoliopsida > Zingiberales > Musaceae > Musa > Musa acuminata. Next base: position 33,591,038 of record NC_088346.1, on the reverse strand, counting down.
GAATTTTAAATGTACTTCATATATGATTTTTCTTTGAATTCGTGATTATATCTAATGTTATCCTGTGATTTCTTTTCATTATACTTCTTTAACTGTCTTCTATTTGTCGAACAGCAGATTCAACTTATAAACATGACCATTCACTTTTTTCTGCAATGGAGTAACTTCTATCTTTCTATCTATAAGATTGTATCTTATTCTACTTTCTGCAGGTTGATATTTTTTCCTTGTTTCTGTTCTTATTTTGAATAAGATGAGTGTCCTTAGTGAGGGTTAGTTCATCTTATAGGCTTGTGTTTCACATCCTGCAGTCATTATCAATAATTCTCTTCATTGTTCTTCTGGTGAATTTGCTTTCTGATTAAGTTGGTTGAGCTTAACGGTCCTGATTACTGAGTATGTAGAGTCATTCTCAGTGAAAAATGAAACATTGTGTTGCTAAGATAATTGCTTGACCTGATATTTGTATGTTACAACATCACACCAATACCCATAGATTATGGCATTTGTAACTTTATTTGATCTATGTTCATGGTCTATTCCGTAATTATGTTTATAGTACAATATTTTTTTGTTGAGATTTTACCTTTCACTTTTTGGCTTATTGGAAGTGTTGCACTAGTTGTTGGAAGTTACTGAACATGTTCATCTGTGGCAGAGGGCAGACGCATCGACTGATTGGAAGGAATTCACCACTGCAGATAGTCGGAAGTGTGTAATTGTGTCATGTTTTAGTGGTTTTTTTATATCTGCTAATTTTGTAACTCTTTATATGCCTTAATAAAGAACTGCAAATTTTCTTGCTTCTCGTATGTTGTAGATACTACTATAACAAGGTCACAAAGCAATCTAAATGGACGATACCTGATGAGCTCAAGGTTTTTGCTTTCTTATTTGTTTCTTACATTCTCTTTCCTTACTGATTTAGTTTTAGTTGTGATAATGTTTCTGTTCCAATTTTAGCTAGCCCGGGAACATGCCGAGAAGGCTGCAATTCATTCAGCACCAAAAGAAACAGGGACAGCTGCTACGTCTGTCTTATCAACTGTTCTTTCTGTTGAAATGCCTTCTTCCACAAATGCTCTGTCTCCTGCTGTACAACCGATGTTTTCTAACCAAATGCAGATGCCAGCTATTTCTGGTATCCAATCAACTGTGACAGTTTTGAAACCAACATCTATTGCTGTTGGAATATCTGCCGGTACCAATTCTAGTTCTTCTTCAGGAACAGAACCCACTGTTGGTGTGCCAAATCTTCACACTTTGGTAACTCCTGTATCTGCTTCTGCTTCTTCAAGTACTGGTTTTCCTTCTGTTGCTGTTGATGCTACAACCACTGTAATAAGGTTTGGACATGTGGCTTTTTAGAATATGTTTTTCCTTATTGTTCCTTCTTTTTGTTGAAAATGTAGCCTACTTTGTGTCTCATAATATGTCTTCCAGGAGTAATCATGACAACTCATCCCTGACAAATATTTCAAGTGTGCCTGATGGAACTTCTGCTAACGATCTGGAGGTATGATGTCAATATCTTTGATTAAGTTATTATCAAGTTTTCATTAGTTTATTGCAGTAATATTGTTTAACTGATTTGACATGTAAAGAAAGGATTACATAGTGTATGAGAGGCTCCTGCCAATGCAAGGCCTAGAAGGGGTTAATGAACACAATCTTGCCCTTGTAAGCATATGACTAATATGTTAAATAAATAAAAAATTAGTAAACCATTAATGCTTTCAACCTTGACTGATTGAGAAAATAAAGATCAGCAATGGATTTTGGATAAGTGCTTCATGAAAAAACTAGAGATAAAACTGTTTTTATATAGTTTTAGTTATAAAAATTTAGAGATCATAGTATGCATTTAAATTTTGACTGTACTCAACCACTAGAACATTATCTACTGGTTCAGTTCGGAACAATGCTTGCTGCCTGGTAAGCTTACTGTTCTGGTTTTACTGTGCTGCCAGTAAGATTATTTGTCCTGAGTTGTACTAGATGGTCTCAGCAACAACAGATACTTTTTTGTTTCTTATTTGAAGCTTACCTGTTTGTCTTTCTGTCTGTCTGTCTCTCACTTTTTTTTCTCTCTCTCCTCTTTTGCCTTCGTCTCAAACTTCGCCTTTGTGGCCACCTTGGCCTTGCCCCTTTGTCCTTGTCTCTCTTTTTATGAGGTTGTCTCCTCTTCCTCATGTTCACCTCCCCATTGCTGCCATTTCTCCACTCTGTGTTGCTGTTCCTTTGTGCCTTTTCTCTTTCCGCTTGTATCGGCCGTTATTGAACCATACCGACACACATTACATTGTATGGTACCACTTCTATGTCAAAATTTTAATTCTTGGGTTTTAATGTGTTTTCTCTACCAAACTTCTTTTGCTTTTTGATACTTGAATGTCTGCATGGCCTTGGTGGGCTAGTGATGCTGTCATGGATGGTGGTTCCCATGAAGAGCGCATTCAAATCAGTTGTAGACCTGAGCGTGTTTCTCATCATGGTACATGACTTTATAGTTAGGTCCTATTAAAGATCAAGTGCATGATTGTAAGATCAGGCTCTAAGTAAGTTTCTGTCTAATGAACTAAGCAAGGATTGAAATATCGTATCGTATCGGAGTTTCGACGTTCGGTCGGTACGGTACGACATTGTATACAGAGCGGTATATCGTTCGGTATACCGCTCGGTATATATATATATATATATATATATATATATATATATATATATATCGGTGACGTCGGCGCCTCTATCTTTTCCTAGGCTCGATGACGTCACCTCGTTTATATATATATATATATATATAAAGATTATATATATTTATATATATATTTTTTATAAAAGGCGACATCGCCTCGCCGACGTTGCCTTTTCCATCTCCCACGCGGGGCGACGTCGCATATATAATATTTTTTTATAAAAGACGACGTCGCGTCGCCTTTTCCTTCTCCCACGCGGAGCGACGTCGCATCGTGTGTATATATATAAGATTATATATATAAATATTCTTATAAAAGGCGATGCGACGTCGCCTTATATATATATATATATATATATATATATATATATATATATATATATATATATATATATATATATATATACCGTTCCGTCCGGTAACGGGCGGTCCGTGTACCGATCAGTTGATGGACCGGTATGTATTACCCATACTAGGCGGTATTATTCGAGATTGTATGCCTTGACACTAAGTACAAGATTTGGATTGAAATGTCAAGATTTAAATTACATGTAAGTTATTTATTACCGAGAGATTGTGTGGTGGGTTCTGTATTTATCTGCTTACTTTATTCCTTATATTCTTATCTATCTGAAGACTGGTAAAAAGAAAATCTTATATATCTATTAATCCCTTCATGGCTCTGCTTTGTTAAACATCTGTATTTAAGAACTTTTCTTTATGGGGCTAAATAATAATATCTTATATTAGTGCACCAGGCCATTTTAATTATTGCGCTGCTAAATCTTGTATTTAGGAAACTTTGACAAGTAATCATTGCAATGAAGACCTATTCTCCAGCACTCAGGAATATTTCGTGATATCTACTTTTAGGTTAGCACATCGATTTAAAAAGGCGCTCGGGCGCTCGCCTAGGCGCTCGGGGGAGGCGAGGCGAGGCCCGAGCGCCTCGCTAATCTCCCAGGCAGCGCGCTTCAAACAGGCGTCGCCTGGGCGCTCGCCCGAGCCAAGGCGCTGGGCGCTTCGGGTGAGCGCCTGGGTTAACCAAGGCGACCGAACCAGGATTTTAGCTCTGGTTCGGTCTTGGTTCGGTCTCCGATGGTTAGTTGGTTCAATCGAACCAACTAAAACTGCTATAAGTGACAACCGAACCCTAACCCACGACGCTGCCGCTCCCGATCCCGATCCCGTTGCTCGCCGTTGTCGCTGCTCGCAAATGCTGCCGCTCGCCGCTATCGCTGCTCGCAAACGCTGCCGCTGTTGCCGCTCGCGCCTCCCGCTGCTCGCCGTTGTCGCTACTCGCAAACGCTGCCGCTGCCGCTGTCGCCGCTCGCGCCTCCCGCTGCTCGCCGCTCCCGCTCCCGCTCCTACTACTCGTCGCTTTTGCTACCGCTGTCGCCGCTCGCCGCTGCCGCTGCCTCCTTACACTTCGCTGCCGCTGTCGCTTCCTCTTTTCTCAGTCAGCAGGCTCAGCACCCCCTTACACTTCCTTCTTCTCCTTCTGTTAACAGTATATAGTATACTGTTAACAGTATACTGTATACTGTTAATATTGTTAGGTTTATTTGAAATTATTAATTTTCAATACTGTTAATAGATTTTCTTAATTTAATAACATATTTTAATTTAAAATTTTAAATAATTATATTTATTAATTATATTATATATTTTTATATTTTAGTGCCTCGCTTCGCTCGGGCGAGCGCCTAGCGCCTCAAGCATTTTTGGACCTTGGCGCCTTTTGACGTCTAATGCTTTTTAAATCACTGGATTAGCAAATGGAAACTAGATGGATAAAGATGGAAATATATGTATACTTTTATATAAACAATTTTTGTTATTAAATAATTTAAAAAATCACCTCTGTATTACCCATGGCTTAATATAAATAGAAAGTTGCCACCCACAAATGAGTGGATGTTGTGCTCAGGTCCATGGGGCAGATCAGGATGATGAGGGTGGTGGAAATGAGAGAGAATTCTTAACTTGCCTGGATCACTATGTATGCACATCTACAATCATAAGTATCAGTCTTATGGAAGCATATAACCAAGTATAAAATATGAGTCCTAGAAATTCAGTATATAACATATACAATCAAAAGTATCCGTATTATTGAAGCATATATTCAAGTTATAGTATGGTAAAATACGAGTGCCAGATATTCAGTATAAGTTGATTGATTCAAGATAAGTTCATACATTCTTTTTTTTCCGAGCCAAGTTGCTTATACAACTTATTATATTTAATTATTATTGAATTTTCTAGAATATTATAATTCCGCTACTTCAAAGTTTGATGTACTGAGACATGTTAGTTTTTGAACAATAATATGAGAATTCACTTATCTATCTACTGATTCTAAAAATGATGGTGACTTTTAACATTGTTAGCTAGGATACTGCCTTGGTATATTGGCGATATTTGATCTATATGGTAGGTCTATTGCTGGGTTTTTTTTTTTTTTTTTGATAACCATGATTTGCTGTTCTTTCTACGTATTGAGCCAGGCAGTCGTGATTCATCTACTTCTGGAAGATGAGTTTGTAACAACCCACACAATTTAAAGTCAACCATAACAATTTTTGACCACTTTAGTCTATTTTGTGGACTTGTTTGATTTATGAGTTCCAAAAGTACCTGCTTTAGGCTCTTTGGGTGAGTTGCCATCTTACCCTGGATGGGTGTTGATTTCTATAGTTGAGAACTTGATATCGTCAAAAAGTATCCCACCCTGGATTGTTTTCTGTTGCCTGTATTTTTTGGAAGATAGTTCTAAAATGTGTGTTATTCACTTAAGCACTTTGTTTAAAAAAAATTGGATAAACTGTGATGTGTCTATGTTGATGCTTTAGGAAGTCAAAAAGGCTATGCCGGTTGCTGGGAAAATTAGTGTTACTGCAGTAGAAGAGAAAACGGTTGATGAAGAACCATTGGTTTATGCTAATAAGCTGGTAATATAATGTGGTCCATAATGTTGATAATTTCTTTGTTTTATTGAAGTTTGTGAATCATGTTTGTTTTTAGGAGGCAAAAAATGCTTTTAAGTCTTTACTGGAATCTTCCAATGTTGAGTCTGATTGGACTTGGGAGCAGGTATGTTTCTTTTTTTCTTGAATTTCTGTTCCTCTTCTTTTAGGGAAAAGGATATGCAGAAGCTTTACTTCTTGGAGTCTGTTAATGCTGCTTTCTGTGTGATTTTCTTGCTTGAAATTTCTTAGACAATGAGGGTTATCATCAATGATAAAAGGTATGGTGCCTTGAAAACACTTGGAGAAAGAAAACAGGCTTTTAATGAGGTGAGCTCATGAGAAAAATTTCAGATGTACTGTAAAAATGCTAGCTTGGTTTTTAGTTTCCCTAGTACGTGCTTAAACCATGTCATTTAATAATTTGTTTAAGTGCTCATCAAAGTTCTCTCTTGTCTTAGTACCTGGGCCAAAGGAAAAAACAAGAAGCTGAGGAGAGACGTATTAAACAGAAGAAAGCACGGGAAGACTTTACTAGAATGTTAGAAGTAAGTTTCAATTTTTTTTCTATACATGGTCCACAAATAACATGCTTTTAATGATATAATTTGGTTTATTATGCAGGAATGCAAGGAACTCACATCGACAACTAGATGGAGGTTTGCTCTTGACTATTAATATGATGTTAGTGGAATCGAGTGGTTTTTAGGTTACCGGGTTTTCGTATGCAGAATCTAGTTTTTTGTTTCAGTAAAGCTTGTGATATGTTTTCTGTGGATTTTGTTCATAGTTAATACTTAAAATGACAATTCTGTTTTGCAGTAAAGCTATAACCATGTTCGAGGATGATGAACGATTCAGTGCTGTTGAACGGCCAAGAGAGCGCGAGGATCTTTTTGAAAGTTATTTAGTGGAGCTGCAGAAGAAGGTTGAAATATGAAGAAATTTTAATTAGCAGAATCTTATGTTCATGCAGTAGTGATTTTTCTTATGAAATTATGCAGCTTTATAATTTTATTAAACCTCCAGGTTGAGTGAATGCTGTGTCAAACTTACATTTTGAATAGTTAATGTTATAGTACTTCTGCTTGGGCAATTGATATTGTCTGTCTTTAACTTAAGAAAGTGTAATGTTGGATTATAAGTAATAAATAAAAATGACTGAAATCAATCATGCATGTGTTTGAGATCAATAACTGACACATTTGCAGGGAGTTCAATTAGTTGAAGATTATTTTTGGCAACCTTTTGACTCCTATTCTCATTTTTCATCACCTGAAATATATAACATACTTCCAGAATCAAAGGCTATAAGTTATGCACTGCCTTTCCTTTCTCTTATTGTCATTCACCTTGATCTTTAGTTCCTGAACTGTCAGTTTGGTGCCTGAAAGTGCTCCCATAATTGTGTACTTCAAAGGACCATGACATTTAACTAAAATTTTTGGCATTTAGTTTGGTGCATGTGACTCTCTCTCTCTCTCTATCTCTCCCCCTCCCATAGGAAGGTGTTATTACCAAATGCAAATGTGGGATTGCTATCCTGCGGTTCATATAGTGACCAGTTACCTTATTTTACCAGGTGGAAGCACTGATTTTGTAATTTGAAGATAAGATATGAGCATTCTTTAGATTCAAAAATACCTTTTTCCTCTTTCTTGTCACTATTTCTCTTTTGCTAAAACTACTTGTTTATTCCCACCTCAAAAAGCCCATGCTACACTTATGCAAAATATATTTTTGCATATCATAGCCCAATTCAGTATGACAGTTATAAAATTCAAAATTCTTTGCATTGTGCATGTGCCTCCCTGTTTTACAAAGAGACACTAGGACCTGGTGTTATGTTTTCTATGGGCATGCATGATAATGGTCCAATCATTATGCTAATGCATTGGCACTCTTAATGAGAATATTAATTTATTAAAGAAACATATTTATTGTTGATGAGCATTCAGTTGTGCCTTGTTGCTTCTGCACTCATTGTTGCTGTAGAAATAAGTTGGGACAGGATGATTTAGTAGAATAGTACAATGTGATTCTGTGCCGTGGTATGCTACATTTCATCAAACTACATTGTATAATGTGAAATTTATGATACTGCCCTGTTTTAAAAGTTTAGAATCATCTTTTCATGGCTTTTCTGATGACTGCATTATTCTCACACTTACTAGCTTTATGTTTCTTATTCGTACAACTTATTTGTGGGCCTTCCAATTAATTGCTGTCATATGGATCTTGGTGCAGGAACGAGCAAAGGCTGCTGAGGATCATAAAAAATACATTTTGGAATATAGAGCTTTTCTTGAATCCTGTGACTTCATCAAGGCAAGGCATTACTCAACTGTTTTTGGCCATGATGAGATAGTTAAGTTTGTGATGTTTTGTTGACTTCTGTATTCTTTCTCTACTTCAGGCAAACAGTCAATGGAGAAAAGTCCAAGATCGTCTGGAGGATGATGAAAGATGTTCTCGACTTGAAAAGATTGACCGATTGGAGATTTTCCAGGTTATTTGTTCATTTTTGTTGATGATGAGAGGCTCTATTGCTCACTCATTGTATTACAGGAATATATTCATGATTTAGAGAAAGAAGAGGAGGAACAGAGGAAGATACAAAAGGTGCATCAGAATCCTAATATAATTGTAAATTTTGTATTGACTTGCAATATACTAATATCTTTTTTTTTGGGCTTTCAGGAACAATTACGACGTGCAGAGCGTAAAAATCGTGATGAGTTCCGTAAGTTGATGGAGGAACATGTTGCTGAAGGAATTCTTACAGCTAAAACTCACTGGCGTGATTATTGCATCCAGGTACTTGGTGATTTTTGTCACTTTTGCTATATAAGATTTCATTGGAAACATATTTATCCTCGTATCTTCTTGTTTACATTGCAACTGCTCCTTGCAGGTCAAAGATTTGCCACCTTACTTAGCAGTAGCATCAAACGCATCAGGTTCAACACCCAAAGATCTCTTTGAAGATGTTGCTGAGGAACTTCAGAAGCAGGTATTTCTTTTCTTCCTTATTTTACCTACTATGTAAGCCTATTTTTTGCTAATTATCTATTTGAGATGTTGCAATAAAATTAGATTTTATCTTTGAAGGCACACGATTTATGTTATAAAAGATTGCCATAATTTTTGTAATAAAATCATATTCTGGATTTTTGCTGTTGTTGAAGAGCTTTACACATCAGTAGGTAAACATTGTGCAACAGTCTAGTTCGGGGATTGGTAAAACAACAAAAGAAATAACCTGAATGTTTGAGGAAAACAATGTTTGTCAGTTAATGTTTGGCAATCAAAGCCTATGTGTTATTAGATAATATATCCAAACAGAAAACTGAACAAATTGATAATAACGTTTGCCCCATACTGTATCTCCATGATTGTTAATGCAATCATGGACTGGTAGCAATATTGCTCAATGAATGGATCATCATAGTACTGGTATCATTGTGTACAACTGTCTGGAGGAGGATGAGGTGGAGCTGGAGGAGGAGAAAGAGACGGAAAGGAGGAGGAGGTGTAGGTAGTAGAAAAAAAAGAGAAAAAGTTAAAAAGGCCAGCCGTGGTGTGCATTTATAAACAAAAAAGGGACTCCAGTACTAATAAAAGCAATAGGCTTAGTGCTAGGTACAATTATTAAATTGTGATGACATTATTCGGCAATGCCAATGTTGTTAACGTTTTAATTCTTAAGAACCTATTGATGTTGAACTTATCTCTCTCTTATTTTATATTGCAGTACCATGAAGACAAGACTCAAATTAAAGATGCCATGAAGATTGGAAAAGTAATCTATTGGTATTTAAATTCAGAATGTTCTGATCCAGTTCAGGCCCCTAACATTATGAATACCTTCTTCCAGATTAGTTTGGCTTCATCATGGACATTTGAGGACTTCAAAGCTTCTGTTGCAGGTATTGATAGCCTGAAAGGAATATCTGAGATAAACTTGAAGGTAACTTCTCCTCTGTTGTGTTTTTACTATCTCATATTTTCTGAGTGGTTAGTTGTCAAAGATGTATTTTGTTATCAACAAACATCATACTACCTTCTTTTGGGTCACATGTACTTCTGTAGCTAACGAGTTAATATTTATTCAACAAAGCATTGTTCTTATACTGTAGATCCTTCAGCACCAACAGGTTCCTGCTACCTTCTGACTACGGGAAAGCCCTATTCATATGATAGGATGTTAATTTATTATTCTGTAGCAGAACCTTGTTTTTATCCTTAGGTTCCTACTTAGACAGGAGGAGAAAAGCATAAATATAACATATACATATTCTTATTCTTAATTGTAGGCATGCCCTTTCTTTATTTGTGGACTATTTGTTAGTCCTAGGTCAAAGGCTTTCTTAGTACTCTAAAGTTTATTGCATAAACTCTATGAGGTGTCTTTATGATGGTCTTTCACCTCAGTAACATGCTAAAAATAACAAAGAAGATTGCAAATGAAAATGCCATTTTATAACATGTCCTCCTTGCTAAAGATACTTCTTTGCTTCATATGGATTTAGACTAGCAGTTGAGTTACCTTCAATTGAAGGTGAGGTGGCGTAGAGCTACAAATGATTTCATGTCTCGGTCTGGAAATCTATGAAATTTTAGAAATTTTAGATGGCCTGATTCAGTTTTCCACAAAGTGGTGCATGATGGCAAAGCTAAAAGGAATTGCAATTTCAAGTGTTTTCAGCCAGTAATGTCGGTAATCAGTTCTTATATTTGGCTGCTAACTGGTATGACATGCTTACGATTGTCCTAGTTGTGCAAATGAGTAAATTGATTTCTATTGAAATCATGTTTGGTATGCTTCTCGTCTAGGGGAATATTGAATATTGTTTATTTTTCTATAATCTTTCGCAAAACTCTTGGGTAAATGTTTATGTTTTTTATCAGGCATAATATCTGGAAAAAAGCTTGTTCTTTGAGTCATTGCATTATATTTTGCTCAAGCTTGTCCTAGGTCAAAGGCTTTCTTAGTACTCTAAAGTTTATTGCATAAACTCTATGAGGTGTCTTTATGATGGTCTTTCACCTCAGTAACATGCTAAAAATAACAAAGAAGATTGCAAATGAAAATGCCATTTTATAACATGTCCTCCTTGCCAAAGATACTTCTTTGCTTCATATGGATTTAGACTAGCAGTTGAGTTACCTTCAATTGAAGGTGAGGTGGCGTAGAGCTACAAATGATTTCATGTCTCGGTCTGGAAATCTATGAAATTTTAGAAATTTTAGATGGCCTGATTCAGCTTTCCACAAAGTGGTGCATGATGGCAAAGCTAAAGGGAATTGCAATTTCAAGTGTTTTCAGCCAGTAATGTCGGTAATCAGTTCTTATATTTGGCTGCTAACTGGTATGACATGCTTACGATTGTCCTAGTTGTGCAAATGAGTAAATTGATTTCTATTGAAATCATGTTTGGTATATGCTTCTCGTCTAGGGGAATATTGAATATTGTTTATTTTTCTATAATCTTTCGCAAAACTCTTGGGTAAATGTTTATGTTTTTTATCAGGCATAATATCTGGAAAAAAGCTTGTTCTTTGAGTCATTACATTATATTTTGCTCTTGCTTTGGACATGTCTGAATGTTCGACTGAGGTGTGCTCTTTATTGTACACATTTGTATCAATCATATCTAGGGCTCAAGTGATCTGAAGTTTGACAAGTACCTCATTTTTTATTTAACCCATGGATATTATTTTTAAACTACCTTAATAAAATACATTTCTTATATTGTTCTTACAAACTATCTTATGAAAATTTCTTTTTTATCTGGTGATCCTATTCATTATGTAAGATCTGCTAATAGCCTATTCGCTGTTCTCAAATCCAGCGTATGTTTTTTCTGGCATCAAAGTTTCACACTGTGACTAGGGTGGTTGTATACTCCTTTTTGTTCTGTTTTTCTGTCTTCATTGTTATATAAAAGGCATGCTTGGGACAAATTAAGGTGCACCAGTTTTGAGCCGTAGTCTCATTTTTGGTGCATAAACCTCATTGAACTTACATTGTCCACATGCACTCTAGGCTTTTTCGAGTTGCTCATGTTTAAAATCCATGGTAAGAGGCTTGTGCGGTGAGTTTTTTCAAGTTGCTTAGTGTTTAAAAGGCATTTGTAGATGGCCTGGATCTTTATTGCTAGCTCTGGTTTCCATGTGATGCAAGGCATCATAGTAGGAGTATTTATAGAAAAAGACCAAAGTTCTCTTTGGGAAAAGGAGAAAGGCCTGGCAATAAAGATGATGTTTCTTTATCAGAAAGGAAAAGAAACTGATCAAGTCGGCTTTGACATATCAATTCATTGTCCTCATTGTCTTTGTTCCCTTTTTTTTGTTACTCCTATTTTCCACTATGATTGTTGTTTACTATTTCTGCTGATTTCTTCCTCTTCTTTCTCATGCATTTGTATTAATGCATTTTACAATTGACATAACACTCCAGCCTTTGAACTCAACGAGCCATTTTTTTTTCTTTTCTGGGTTCCTCAATATTAGTGACTGGTGATTACATCTTTCTACATTTATATTTTTCTAAGGTACCTTGTCCTAGTTTTAAAGATACCTTGGTGCACGAGTGCATCTTGAATATCAGCAACTTTGGATGCCTTATGGTATGGACTTGATGTGAGGCTTTTCAATGTTTGTAGCTTGTGTTTGATGAGTTACTGGAAAGGCTTCGTGAGAAGGAAGAAAAAGAGGCTAAAAAGCGCCAACGTCTTGCAGATAATTTCTCTGATTTGTTGTACTCGATTAAGGTACTAGTCACCAAGTTCAGGACAGATTTTAAGTGTTTCATGTGTCTATCAACGTGTTGATGTTTTACTTTGACACCATGTCCAAATTTAGTTTCTTGTTTTATTGAAGGAAATAACTGCATCATCAAAGTGGGAGGAGTGCAAACTACTCTTTGAAGACAGCCAAGAGTATAGGTATTCAGACTATCCTCTTTGTTCATGTGTTATATCTAATTGTTAAGTATCTGTTATTATGAATATCTGGTGACTTTTGTTTTAAGGTCGATTGATGATGACACTTTCGGAAAAGAGATTTTTGAGGGCTATGTTGCTCATTTGCAAGAGAAATTGAAAGAAAAAGAACGCAAGAGGGAAGAAGAAAAGGTAGCAAGTTATCTTGTGATTAATATATGTTCAATGTTTTTTCTGAACTGTTGGTTACAGCTTATTTACCTAATCAATGATCAATTTCATTTTCAAGACAACTGATATATATTGTGTTATTATGTGCATGATGGAATTGTTGGGTATTAAATAATTTTATTATACTTTATTATAGCTCAAATTAAGTGGTTTTTGAGTTCTCTCTGCTATGGGCATTTAGCATGCTCACCTTTTGTCAATGTATCTTGTAATAGCGGACATTTATTTGTCATATGATCAACTGCCACATTAATCTATATTCACGTTATTGCTTAAGACCATTATGTTGGATGTCATGCTGCTGGTATCCGACATTTAATGCTTTGTTGATTAGATATCATTAGGACCAAAATGTAACTGTAGTTTATTTATTTTGTAATTGAATTAGTATTACCTTTTCATTTCCATGTTTGGAACAAACAATATATTTTAGTTATGGTTGCTATCATTCCATGAAACAAGAAAACAAAACGGATTGAGCATGACAAATCTGATGCCACAATTGCAGTATCTTTTACCATTGATGTCAAAGTTTGCCAAGGTTAAAACAAATAGGGTTAATTTTGTTCCAGTTTTCTTTAGTTTGTTATATGCATTAACAGGTCAAACATGAAACTTAGTTTATGCAATGCCCTAAAACTTTTCTCTACATCTGTTCATATTCATCAATAAGTTCCACTTGTGCTATCTTGTCAGTTGTGAATTCTGAACAGCTGTTGATGGCTAGTACTTGGAATGTTTATGTTTCAGGAACTTGTGAATTACTTTTCCTTATCTGAAATATTGATCTTGATCACTTATGATTGCATTACAGGCAAAAAAAGAGAAAGAAAGAGAAGATAAAGAGAAAAGGAAGGAGAAAGAGAGAAAGGAAAAAGAGAGAGAACGTGAAAAAGAAAAGGGGAAGGATCGAGTAAGAAAGGATGAAACTGAGAGTGATAATGTTGATCTGATCGATGGCCATGTTTCGAAGGACAGGAAGCGAGACAAGGATAAAGAAAGGAAACACCGGAAACGTCATCATAGCACAGCAGATGACTTAAGCTCCGATAAGGATGAGAAAGAGGAGTCTAAGAAGTCCAGGAGACATAGTGGTGATCGCAAGAAATCTAGAAAGGTGCCAAAAGATGTAATATGTATACATTTTTATCATGCTTTATTTACTGAAAAGTAATGTTGCACATGTAAATTTAATAACATTGGAAAGGCTAACTTGGTAATTTTGCAGCATGCTTATGCTTCTGATTCTGATGCTGAAAATCGGCACAAGAGGCATAAGAGAGATAGAGATGGATCTCGGAGAAATGGTGGTTACGAGGAACTTGAAGATGGAGAACTTGGAGAGGATGGGGAAATCCGTTAGTCCTTTTTAGCTTATTGCTCTTAGATTTGAGGATGTGGAAATCTGTTAGTCCTTTAAGATTGTAGCTTCTTGACAATTCATGCTTAGTAAATGTTACCAACAGCCAAATTTTGCTGATACAATGCTGCAATTTAGTGTTTGACATTGTGCAAAAGCTAGTTTTTTTTTTGTTATGTTGAGTAGAGTTCCTTTGACAAATGTGTTGATAATGACATAATGATTGCTGTCAAAACTGTAAAAGGTTATTAGAAGGCGCTGGGAACATGCACAGATGACTTTATATATAACCTCTCTGTTCAGGTAATTTGACTTTCGTTCATTGTTGTTGCATAGTTTAAACTAAGATAGATTGCAAAGTGGAGGAGGTATCTTGTTCACACTAAGATAAGATTACAAAGCGGAGGAGGTATATTCTCTCTTGTTGTTTGTTGCTCTAGTTTCCCAGGGATGGGTGTTCTATTGCTCCATAAACATGCATTTCCTAGTGCTTGTTTGTTCCTGCAGACAAAATGGTATGATTCATTTATCTTGGTCACAGCAATTTTTCTGTGGTTCCGTGGACTTTTAAGTTTCTGTCAAAGTCATGTTGCATGGGCAAATAAAAAAAAAGATTGCAACCCCAGAACTGAAATGATAAATATCCTCAAGCTATTAGTTTATCTTTAAAAATGTTGCCTGTATTTGACCACATCTGTCATTGTTTGTTACTAATTGCAACTTATAAACATGTACTATCTGACCGTTGGTTAATCAATTTGAATGTAGTAGATGGAGATTATGATTGGAGGGATGTGAAGGGACCAATAGGACAAATAAGCAGGATCATATGCAGAAAAATGAATGAGCATCAAGGTTGGTGGTTTCAGAAAAGGACAGAAGGCCTTACTTAGATTTGAAGAAAACATAGCTTAAATGAGAAGCTATGATTTTACAAACCCGTGATTCAAGATGTAAAATCAATTGGTTTTGACTTCATATTTTTTCTGGATTTATATTGCTTTTGGATATCATTCATTTATTCTCTTCAAGTTATCTTAGATTTCTGATGTTTTTGTTTTTTCTATATTTTTGTTCCACTATGAAAAAGAACTTCTGGGATAATTTAACATCTGAACTTATGATCATGGTTTGCTGCCTTTAAGCCTGCTTGTATGTGCTAGTGTGTTGGACTACGTGAGCATGTGTGCTAGAATTATTTGTTTGGTCCATATGTATGGCAGCAATTTATGACCAGTTATTACACCGACCAGCCTGCCATGCTTGAGCAACTGCTACCAGGCAATTTTTTATTTTGATGATCAGGGTAGTCGAGTTTAAGCATGTGAAATATCTGATAAAAAGTTACAAGCTTGTACTGAATTTGTCTAGCGACAATAGTTGACTGTAGTTCTACGGTGGTAGTTATGTGCATCTTTATGTACGCCAGTTGAGGAAAATTAATGATTTTTTAAACCTCTTCAACAGTGATAGCCCTTTTTTCCTTTTGATTTTCTTTTATGCAACTTACAAAGTCTGGCTACAGTTCAACTGAGCAATTTTATTAAAATCATGGGATCCCTGCGTTAGGTCCGTTGCCATAGTCATTGATTCATGGAATTGTGCATTATAATTATTCATTAAAATCATAGGATTTATAGAGTTATGCATTAGAGGGACAGTGGCTTGGGATGGTGTCAGCAACTGTGGTATAGTGGCATATAGTCCATTCTGAATACAACTGTTTCTGGCTGATCTGTCTGCTGCTTTCTTTGTGGGTTCAATGATTTTTTTCCTTGTTAAAGAAGTTGAGGTGAGAAGGATGTGATGGAAGTTACACTTAGTCTTTTAAATCATCTGTCACCTTTTCCAAAGTTGTCCCTGGTAGTAAACAACTACTTCCTTTTGCATTGTTCTTAGCCTACAATGTGTGTTTTCTAGTAATATCCATTTGCTTTCATGCTTTCTCTTTATTCCATGGTAGATGGAATTGGTGATGTTCTTCAAATGTTCCATGGTTGTTATAGTAGTTCTCTTTAGGTTTCTTTCATTTTAATTGTTGGTCTCGCTACTTGTTGAGTAAGTCAGGATGAAGGTTGCAGTTCAGAATTATGAAAAGCAGTCCTCTTCCAAAATGCAGTCATTGCTTCTTGTATCCAGCAATTTTTCATTTTTGTTTGGTACATGATTTACTCCTGTTTTCAATATTATTCTGAATAGCTTGCTATTAGCAAACCATTGTGAAATGTCACATTGTTACAAATTATTGTTGAGCTTCATGCTATTGAGACTACATACATGCACAATACCAATTGTTTGATACACCTCTGGTTAGCAGTCAGAGTTGTATTACAAAACACAACTTTGTATGTACATTTATTTGCCAGCATTTTTCATCATTTGGTTCTCACTATGCATCCTAGCTGATATCCTTACTCTCAAAGGTCCATTTAAACTATAACCATGAGTTTCATATGAACTCTGTCGACAAGTACGACTGAATTGACAACTTTGCAGCCATCTACTCCTCTACGTCCTTTTCTGATCTCGCTTTGAAGTAGCTTAGGATTGAGTAAACTATTTAGAATTGACATGCTCTCTCTTCAATTGGGCAAAAGTAAGTACTGATAGCGAGTAATTTTTTAGCTTGAAAGTGTTAAAGCTTGAAAGTTGTTATTCTTTCACCACGGAATGCACTTGATGGAACATGAATACTTAGCAAATGTAGGACTGACATCTGAGCATAAACGATGAAACTTGTGTTCATTTGTTGCGGAGGACATCTTTAATATATTGGGAGGGACAGAGGGTGGGTGATAACATCTTCTCAAGCAAAAGGAGAGAACAAGCAAAAGAGGTGATATGTAATCATCAGGATTGTAAAGAGGGTGGGTGATAACATCTTCTCAAGCAAAAGGATCATGTTGTATATATTATCTGTTGTATATATTGTGATTGTTAGGATCATGTTGGCACTAAGAGGGGGAGGGGGGGAGGTTGAATTAGTGCAGCGATAAAAATATGTTGGTTTGAAAATCTTCGTACAATAAAAACTGATTTTTGGAAATATGAGTTTAACTTGAAAGCATACGGAAGAGTGTAATGGAAGTAAAGCAAGTAAGCAGTAAAGGTAAATTGTATAACAAAAATGTAAACCAGATTTTTATAGTGGTTCGGTCATTGTGACCTACATTCACTCCACCACCGATTCTCCTTCCGTCGAGGCCATCGGCATCCACTAACGATTTTCTTTCAATGGGCGAAGTTCAACTATCCTTTTATATCCCTCTTCTCCTTTTCACAAGTTTATGAGATAACATTTTACAACCTTCTTTTACAAGGTATTCCTCACACACCTCCCTTAGAACTCTCTCTAAGTTTTAGGAGGAGGGAACTTAACTTTTTAATAAGGTTTACAACTTTAGAATCATAGAGTTTTGCTCAACTTTCTTGCTACTCTATGTAGGAATAGCTGGAGTATTTATAGACCCCAAATGACTTCAAAATTTGAATCCAAAATTCAAATCCCCGAGATTTCGGGGTACGAGCGGTACCATTGCCTGCAGCCTGACATTGGGCGATACCATCTCTTGCAGCCTAATATTGGGCGATACCATCACTCAGTCTGGTGGTACCATCGCGTAGAAGACTGTGCCTGGGTGGTACCACCGCCTAGACTAGCAGTACCATCGCCTGACATAATCTCGAAGACTGTGCCATGACGGTTCCACCTGTTGGGTCATTGTTTGAGCCTTTTCACTTGGCCCAGCACAACCCAAACTTGGGCTCAATTGGCCCCTTAATTTAGTTGGCCCAATTCCAACCCAATTATATGCTAACTACGAATTTTAAGGCATACACTAAGCTAAATAAGTCTGGTAAGTTTAGGTTTCTTCCAACGAGCTTTCGGCGATCTTCTGGCAAACTTCCGACGATCTCTCGGTAATGTTCCAACGGACTCCCGGCAAGCTCCTAGACTTCTCGGTCAATTCCGGCAGAACTTTCGACGAATTTTACATCATATTAGAACATGCAAGCTAGCAAATTTTATATCATTTTAGAGCATGCAAGTCAGCAAATTTTACACATATGAAAGTTAACAAAATTTTACGTCTTTTGAGACGTGTAAGATAGCCTATTTTTGCATCTTCTTGAAATGTGTAACTTAGAAAATATTGCTTCTCTTGAGATTTGCAAGATAGCACTTCTTACTTCTTAGTAAGTTTTTCTCCCCCTTTGTCATTATCAAAAAGAAGGGAAGAATACAACGTTGTAATTATTTTCACTTTATATCAATTTTTAAATTATGACAAAGATAAATAACAAGGATAGATTTACATAAATGTTTCAATCATAAAAAATAAAAGATAATACCAAAAAGATGATGTATCATTTTTGACAAATTTTTTTCTTTTGTAAATAGAAGGAATGATAGAGGAAACGATCTTAATTTAAAAAGAATACTTAAGTCATAAAAATCAAGAAATTAAGATCATGATCCGAAAAATGTATAAGAAGAGTTTATGTATTTGGAAGATTTAACAGTTTGCCTAAATTCAAACTAGCAATTTTGGTTCTCTTGATATGCTAGCAATTTTCTTTCTCCCCTTTGTCATTGTAAACAAGGAAGAAGTAGAGTGGAAGAATACAATGGTACTCCTTTTTACACCAATACTTTGTTAGGAATGAGTTGACACTAAGAGGGGGGGTGAATTAGTGCAACGGATAAAACATGTCGGTTCAAAATTTCTTCGTACGATAAAATCCGATCTTAGAAAGATAACTTGAAATCTCGTTCGTATATGTAGTGAAAGCAGTAGACAAGTAAAGTAGTTTGTAGTAAAGGTAAATTGCTCAAATATAAATGCAAACCATTTTATAGTGGTTCGGTCGTTGTGACTTACATCTACTCCACCGATTGCTCTTCCGCCGAGGCCACCGACATCCACTAACGATTTTTCAACGGGTGAAAATTAACTACCCTTTTACACCACTCTTCTTATTTTCACAGGTTTAGGAGTTAATCTTTTACAAGCACTCATTTCTCCATAAACAGAATTCTAAACTTAGATCTAGAGGAGAGATCTCTCAAGTAATTGTTACAGTGTTTTCACACTTTTAAGCTCTTTGTGCTTGTGTATGTTAACCAGGGATGAGAGGGGTATTTATAGGTCTCAAGTGGATTCAAACTTAGAGCCTATAAAGGTCTCATCCTGGGTTTCCCGGGTCTTGGCAGTACCACTGCTTTGCTAGGCGGTACCACCGCCTGTAGCACTGACACTGGGTGGTACCACCGCCCAGTCTGACGGTACCATCGCTTAGTCTGGTAGTATCACTGCTTGACACCCTGCCACTGGGTGGTACCACTGCTTGACAATCTCTCAACAGTGTCTGGGCGGTACCATCGCCTAACATAGTTTCGTAGATTGTGCCACGACGGTTTGGTCATTATTTGGGCCTTTTCACTTAGCCCAACACAGCCCAAACTTGGGCCAAATTGGATCCTAATTGAGTTGGCCCAATTCCAACTCAATTATGTGTTAACTACGAATTTTAAGGCATACACTAAGCAAATCAAGTCCGGTTAGTCTAGGTTTCTTTCGGCGAGCTTTCGACGATCTTCCAGCGAACTTCCGACGATCTCTCGGTAATGTTCCAGCGAACTCCCAGCAAGCTCCTAGACTTCACGATGATCTTCTTGGTGAGTTCCGACGAGCTTCTTTGGCAAGCTCCTGGACTTCTCGGTCAATTCTGGCAGAACTTCCGATGAACGTCCGGACTTCTGACGAACTCACAAACTCTCAACGAAATCTTATTCTTGACTTCGGGCCTTCATTTTGCTTTATGCCTTTATCGCTATCGTAGTTAATCCTATACACTTAAAACCTACTTTGATCTAGACGATTATTATAAAGCAAATCA
Organism: Musa acuminata AAA Group; assembly: GCF_036884655.1. Classification (NCBI taxonomy): domain Eukaryota; kingdom Viridiplantae; phylum Streptophyta; class Magnoliopsida; order Zingiberales; family Musaceae; genus Musa; species Musa acuminata. Next base: position 33,570,938 of record NC_088346.1, on the reverse strand, counting down.
AATGTTGTCCGACATGTCATTAGTTCATCGGCGCTTCATCCGAATCTTCGGCGCATCGTTCTTTCTTGCGACCTATTGCCCAATCGGCCAGTTGACCTCCACAACTCCGATATCCTTGGCGCAATTTTTGCTCTTCTTAGCTTGATGCCCAAACTCATGACTCGAAGCCTTATGTCGATACATCGACCAATCCTCCGACTCGACGTCCAATCTTTTGACATGTTCTACTCCGGCACAACATGATTCTTCCTGCTTTAATTGTCTCTCCCTGATCGAAGCTTCTTACGTCACTTAAAATGTAGATCAAATTATAAACACCATCAATTGGTTTCATCATCAAAATATGAGATTCAACAATCTCCTCTTTTTTGATGATGACAACCAATTGATGACGGAGTTAATCTTAACTCCCCCTATCAATATACCATATGAACATTTGCAACACTCATCATAAAATAATGCATAATCAAAATTTCAATATATCATTCCATGTATGATTGCCATCATAATTTCTCCCCCTTTGTCATGAACAAAAAGGAGAAGTGCATCTAGCTAGTTTTTGAGATATGCAAGTACAACATACAAGCTAGCAAATTTTTTATCACTTTACAACATGCATTATCACCAAATCATCATTAATTTTAAAGATGTGCAAGATTATAAATTTTGCAAGTTTTTTGCGTCCTTTGCAAAGCGCAAGCTAGCAAAATTTTACATCATTTTATAATATGCAAGCTAGCAATTTGGCAAGTGTTACTTCTCTTTGAAGCATGAAGGCTAGTAAGTTTTTGAAAAAGAATGCAAGATAGCAAGCTAGCAAGATAGCTAGTTTTACATCAAGCAAGCTAGCAAATTTTACATCATTTTAGAACATGCAAGCTAGTGAGTTCTTTCTCCCCTTTTGTCATTGTCAAAAAGAAGGAAAGAATATAATTTTATAATTCTTTTTCCTTTACATCAATTTTCACATCATGACAAAGATAAATTTAAATCAAATGTGATGAGGTATACAATTTATGAATATAAGGGAGTATCATAAATAAATCATGACATGAAAGATATAATATCAAAGATTCTTTGAATAACAAAAGACATGATTCATATAGAAAATTTTCTCAAAATGCAAGAATACGAGAATACAAGAAAATCTCAAGTTAAGAAATCAAGAGAAGGTTATTGAAAAATCTCATTTAGATTCAAATCATCTAATCATTAAAATCATTATCAAGAGATTCAAATTGACATAAATAGATTTATCAATCTCTTGAGATGCTAGTGATTTTCTTTCTCCCCTTTTTTATTTTAAACAAGAAAGAAGAAGAGGAGAATTTTATAATGGTGTAATTCATTTCTTTCTTATATCAATGCTCTAAGCATCACATAAATACAAAGGTGTCATATGAAAATCATGACATGAAAGATGAAAGATCAAGAAAGATCAATTGTGAATGATTCATCTAAATAATTCTCCTTTTTAGTAATTAGCAAAAAGAAACATGGGAGTTCAAAACAAGATAGAAAAATATCATGTATCAAATATCAAGAAATCTAGATGATAATTCATATAAAAAATATTACAAGTTATAATCAAGAGAAATATCATCATTCATTTTCAACTCATTCAATTTGTCAAATCAACAAATTATCAAAATTACTTTCAAGAGATTCAAAATGGCATAAATAACTTCATCAATCTCTTAGTGAAAAATCGATAAGACAGAGAAAATTTTTTTTTAAAGAAAAATACTTTCATCTTTTTAGTTGTTTCAATTTAAGTGATTGATGCCATTTTCTTTTATGCCAAATCCATTCATCATTGATTAAAACCGAAACATAAATTTTATCATCAAAATCATCATGACCAATCACATTAAACATAAGGCTTCTTTTAAACAAGAGATTTGATTTATCATTTTAATTCTAATGATAATATATTTTTTTTTTATGTGTTTCATTTTATGTGATTGATTTTATATAAGTATGCTCAAGTTTTTCATATGAAAACCATTCATCTTGTTTAAAATCGAAAAAGTAACTTTCATTACGACAAAGATCAATAAGCTATAAATCACAAAAGTCATCATACATAATTTCGAAATATAAACTCATTAAGCATGATTTCATTAAACATAAGACATCTTTAATCAAAATTAAAAAGCAATACGGAAATCAACATGATACACACTATTGCTTCTTAAAAACATACATAAGATTAATTTTATTAGGTGTACAAGCATTAGATTTATATTTAATATTTTGTTATATTTTCATATAACATGCAATTATCATTATCAATTTCAAAATTACTAGCATGATCCTAATTTTTTTTTATATTTTATTATTTTATTAACAATTTACATATAATTTTTTTAAAACTAATTTAAAAACAACTCGTGAAATAGCATCATGTAATTTCAAAATAAAGTAAAGAAGTTTCGTTTGAGTTGTTTACCTCATTGTCGAGAGTCACCAAAGCTTAGTTCGCCACTTCGTCTTCATCGGTTTGCTCCTTGTCTTTGGATGTACTCGTTTCGTCCCAAGTCACATTGAGTGCTTTCTTGTTCTTTGGCAGCTTCTGTCACGCCCCCCCTGAATTATCACATTCAGAAAGTGTGACCCTGTCTAAAAATCAATAATATTATAATTCATCAATCAATTCAATCCAGGATCCAATCTAACAATTTGAGGATACTAAGAATCATTCAAAAATCTCTATTCACAATTCATAAACCTGTACATTACATAATTATAATCCACTTCACTCAGAGATTTACAAAATCCAAAGACAACTCAACTAAACATCAACCACACCACAAATCCATAATCATAGAAGTATATACAATCACAAAAAGATAATTATTTACCATGAGTTCTTATCCTTACACATATTAAACTTATCATTCCATACACATGAGCGGTCCTTTGACATTTTACAACACATAAGTATCAATAGATCCTTAACATTACATCAGAAGTAAAGTTTACTATACAACAAAAACCATCATCCAACAAAGATTAGCTCAAAAATCTTCTAGCCTTTCATTGCTTTAACCCAATTTTAGCTTTTTAGTGCGTAACAAGCTACCCTGAAAATTTTATATAGCAACGGGGTGAGCATAAAGAGCTCAGCAAGCGTCTAACATATCCATGGCGATAGGAGAAGTTCAAGCAAGCTTAGTATCAAGATACAAAAGTAGAAATACAAGTCTTCATTTGAAGTCATCTCATTTGATATAAAATCACAAAGGTTGACCTCGTTCAAAAACAGGCATTAGACATAACAATAGGAGAAAGGAAATTGGAGCATTTCATTGGCAAAAGAAACATTTAGGCATGTATCAAATGGCACATGAAGCATTTAGGTACATATCAAAGGCATAAGAGTGTTTGAGAGCATAACAATGACATACGAAACACTTCAAGGTATAACAAGTGAACCGAGTAATAAACACAAGCTTGTATGTCATTTTGATGTAGCATGCATTCCATTTTTATCCAAAGCATAATATGAACTCATAAACAAAGCTTTGGATATCATATCAATAAACATAGATGGCGCTGTGGGACCACATACATAATGTGATTCATCCATTTCTGGATGACCACCAAGCATAAGTCTCCCACGTCTGGGAGCTCCATCCACCCACGTCTGAGTGAAGTCAATGGGGCCGGCAGAGCAATCGCGGGCTCTAAGCATAACTCCCTTTACCATTTCTGGCAAAGGTTCACAATATCCCACAATACACCAGAGTACAAAAGGGTAGTATGAACAATAACATTGACACATATCAGAAGCACATGCGGAACAACGAAATGTACATATGCCTTTCGAGTCAATACGATACAAACATAATCTTTCACAAATGTATTCAGATTTAAAAGGAAACAAAAGCAGGAGTATACAAGGATTTCAAGAAATCACATATGGCTCAATTGAAATAAGAAAGTTAGATGAATTCAATGTCCAAAGAAATGAAACTGGAAGAGGCACATATCGAAAGCAAATGCGGAACAATGGGATGCATGTGCCGAATCATTACGCTGAAAACATGAACTTTAGATGATAGCTGCAGACAAATAAATAAATGACAAAAGTATACAGGAATTTAAGGTAATAATGTAAAGCTTAACTAAAGAGTGTTTGCCGAAATCGATTTCCAAAGAGAAGAAACAAGAAGAGCCGAAATCGACCAAAGCTCGATTCTGGCAGAATTTGATAGGGACATTGTATGAACTATTTCGATAACCAATTATGCTCCAATTTATGCAAAATATGTGTCATTAGAAAGCTTTATCAATCTAATTTTAGGCAAATTAAGTTTGACAAGAATTGGAATTTACAACAGGGAGTTACAGATAATTTCGTAGCCAAAGGTCTGAAAATATTTGCTCTGTTTTACTGAATCCATTGGGTCGATGAAAGTAGATGTTTTAGTTAGCAATTATACTCCAAAAATTTCAAATCAGGTGTATAAAGAAATAATTTTGAGTCTATCTTCGAATAAATCATACTTTGTATGAATCTGAATTCACAGCAGAAAGTTATAAGTAGTTAAGCAACAAGAGGTCAGAAATTTCAGTCTCTATTTTGCAGAATCTGTAGGGTTAATTGAAACAGAAGTCTTAGTAGTCATTTAAACTCCGAATCATTCAATCTTAGTGTCAAAATAAAGATATTTGAGTCTACTTTCAAATGGAATAGGTTTTGTCTAAATCAGAGTTTATTACAAAATGTTATGACCGAAACATTGAGTAGAGGTCAGATTACCGAAAAATTTCAGATTCATGGATTTGTATCAAAAGGAAAGAACGGTTTGGTACTAAGCTGAAATCTTTTGCATTATGAAGAATTAAAAGGAAAACAAAGATTAGGAATTCTGTAGGAAGAGATTAGAACACTTGCCTTAAACAAATTTGATTCCCAAATAGGGGGAGTTGATGCAAAACCTCAATCAAATCTTCTTCTTCAATTCCTCTTCTTCTTCTTCTTCCCTTCTCTTCTCTTCTTAAACTCACGTTGGATGCAGCATCTGAAAGTTACATTTAGTTTCTCCTTTAATCTCTTACTTAATTACTTTTTGTTAACACAAGAGTTGCAAAGTTTCAAGGTGGCAAGCATGCATGAAAAGTGCTAGGTGTCATCCTTAGAGCAAACTTAGGTGGCACCATTAGGCTAGCTAGTGACACATGTCCACTAATTTTTATTTTATTTTATTTTTATTTACTCAATTCTGAATATTCTATAAATCATATCAATATTTTAATATTTACTCTTAGGTCCTTAGCCATAAACTTTAATATAATATTATTTAATATAAAATAATTATTAAATAATCCTTATTTTTACAAACAAATATTTTACTAAATTTTCAAAAATGGGGGATGTTACAGCTTCTTCTTTTTAAGTTTATTTTTGTTTTTTGATTTTTATTTTAAGAATTTTTTAAGCTTTAATGTGAGGAGTTCAAGGTCATCATCATCATCACTTGAGTCATTACTCAAGTGGTATTCAATTGTTCGAAGTGCCAAATCCTTCCTGTTCTTTGGAAGATGGTTCTCATGTTCATCATGTTTATCATATGCCATACAACTCATTTTATAGGTCATTAAAGACCTGATAAGTTCTTCAATCGGAAAGTGGTTCAAGTTCTTTGATTCTTGTATTGCCGTTACTTTCAAATCCCAATTTTTAGAAAGTGATCGTAAAACTTTATTCACAAGTTCAAGATTCAAAAAACTTTTACCAAGAGCTTTTAAACTATTGATGACATCCGTAAAACGGGTGTACATGTCTCCAATAGTCTCGCTTGGTTCCATATAAAAATAATTCAAAATCATACATTAAAATATTTATTTTAGAGTCTTTAACTCTACTAGTGCCTTTGTGTGATTTCGAGTGTATGCCAAATGTCAAAAGCCGTTTCGTAAATAGAAACCCGATTGAATTCATTTTTGTCTAAGGTGCAAAATAAAGCATTCATAGCTCTAGCATTTAAAGAAAACATTTTCTTCTCCAAATCATTCCATTTGTCCATTAGAGTAGAAGACTTTTGAAAACCAAATTCGACTATATTCCATAAATCGAGATTCAACGAAAGCAAGAAAACTCTCATCCGAGTTTTTTAATAAGTGTAGTCCGTCCCATTGAACATGAGAGGACAAACGATAGAAAAGCCCTCTTGAAAGCTGAAAAGAGTCATTTCTCTTGAGTGTTAAACCAAGCGAGAAATAACGTGGCTCTGATACCAACTGTTAGGAACGAGTCAGTAATAAGAGGGGGGGTGAATTAGCGCAGCGGATAAAATACGTCGGTTCAAAATTTCAACGTACGATAAAAACCGATCTAAGAAAGATAACTTGAAATCTCATTCATATATGTAGTGAAAGCAGTAGGCAAGTAAAGTAGTTTGCAATAAAGGTAAATTGCTCAAATATAAATGTAAACAGTTTTATAGTGGTTCGATCGTTGTGACCTACATCCACTCCACTGATTCCTCTTCCGTCGAGGCCACTGGCATCCACTAACAATCTTCTTTCAATGGGTGAAGATCAACTACCCTTTTACACCCCTCTTCTCATTTTCACAGGTTTAGGAGTCAATCTTTTACAAGCACTCACTCCTCTCTAACCAGAATTCTAAACTTAGAACTAGAGGAGGGATCTCTCAAGTAATTGTTATAGCGTTTTTCCACTTTTAAGCTCTTTGTGCTTGTGTATATTAACCAAGGATAAGAAGGGTACTTATAGGCCTCAAGTGAATTCAAACTTGGAGCATAAAATTATCTCATCCCAGGTCTCGGCGGTACCACTACCTATGCTGGATGGTACCATCGCCTGCAGCACTAACACTGGGCGGTATCACCGCCCAATCTAGCGGTACCACCGCTTGACACCCTACCACTAGGCGATACCACCGCCCTATCTGGTGGTACCATCGCTTGATAGTCTCTCGGATACTGTGTCTGGGCGGTACTACTGCTCAGACTAGCGGTACCACCACTTGACACAGTCTCGGAGACTGTGCCACGATGGTTCCACCTATTTGGTCATTGTTTGGGCCTTTTCACTTGGCCCAATATAGCCCAAACTTTGGCCCAATTGACCCCTAATTGAGTTGGGCCAATTTTAACCAAATTATGTGCTAACTATGAATTTTATGGCATACACTAAGCAAATTGAGTTCGGTTAGTCTAGGTTTCTTCCGGCGATCTTTCGGCTAACTTTCGACGATCTCTTAACAATGTTCCAACGGACTCCCAGCAAGCTCCTAGACTTCATGATGATCTTCTTGGTATGTTCTGACGAGCTTCTTTGATAAGCTCCTGGACTTCTCGGTCAATTTCGGTAGAACTTCCGACGAATGTCCGGACTTCCGACGAACTCTCAAACTCCCAACAAAATCTCATTCTTGACTTTGAGACTTCATTTTGCTTTATGCCTTTATCACTATCGTAGTTAATTCTGTACACTTAAAACCTACTTTGATTTAGATAATTATTATAAAGCAAATCAAATGTTGTCCGGCATGTCATTGGTTCATTGATGCTTCATCCGAATATTTGGCGCATCATTCTCTTTTGCGACCTATTACCCAATCGACCAGTTGACCTCTGTAACTCCGATATCCTTGGCGTAGTTTTCGCTCTTCTTGGTCCAATGCCTTAACTCATGGCTCGAAGCCTTATGCCGATACGTCGACCAATCCTCTAGCTTGACGTCCAATCTTCTAACATATTTTACTCCGGCCCAACATGATTCTTCCTGCTTTAATTGTCTCTCCCTAATCGAAGTTTCCTGTGTCACTCAAAACACAGGTCAAATCATAAACACTATTAATTGATTTCATCATTAAAATTCGAGATTCAACATACTCTACTTATAACATAAGGTTTACAACCACAAATACAAAGGAATTTCACATCATGTCATGAAAGATAAATATCATGTGAATGCTAAAAGCCATGATTCATTTTGACAAATTCCTCTTAAATAATCAAAAGAAAATCTTATGAGATCAAATAGTAAAAGAATTTCAAAAGAAGTTTTAAGTCCTGAATTTCTAGATAGATATTCTCTTTGGTAAACAACAAAAGAATTGTAGGAGAATAAATAATAAATGATCTCGATTCATGCATAAGAATTCTCAAGTTGTCAAGATATGATTCATATATCAAAGAGTTTCAAGTTATAATTCCTAGAATTCAAGATCATGTTATAGATAAGACTCGTTCAAATTCAAATTGTCATATTATTACTTATCATCAAAATCACTCTTCTTAATTCATAAAAAAGATTCATCTCTTAGAATCACTTGTGGAAAAAAAAATCGAAAAGCTTTAGAGGTATTTTCTAGAAACATGCATTCTTTTCTTTTTGTTTCAATTTAAGTGGTTTGATTTCATACAAACATACTTTTGTCTTTTATGCCAAACAAAAATATACATCATCATTTAAAATTGAAAAATCAACTTTCATTATGACAAAGATCAATAAGCCATAAATCATACATAATTTCAAATTATAAGCTCATCAAGCATGATTTCAAACCATCATTACTTCAAATCATCACTATATTATTACATCAATAAATCATCAAGCATGTTTTCATTGAACATAAAGCATCTTCAATTAAAATAAAAAAGCAATACGGAAATCATCAAGATACACATTTTTGCTTCTTAAAAGCATGCATAGGATTAATCTTATTAGGTGTACAAGCATTAAATTTAAATATAATATTTTGTTCCTTTATCATAAAGAGATGCAATTGTCATGATCATTTTTTTTTATTTTTCAAAAACACTAGAACGAGGAGCATGATATTTTTTGCCTTTTTATTTTATTTTACTACTAACTAATTTAAAAACAACTCATGATAAACATCAAGTTATTTCAAAATAAACTAAGGAGATTTTGATTACCTTGTCGTCGAAAGTCGTTAAGGCGTAGTTTGCCACTTCACCTTTGTTAGTTTTTTTTCATCTTCGGATGTACTCGATTCGTCCTAAGCCACCTTGAGTGTTTTCTTCTTCTTTTGTAGCTTATTTTTGTTCTTTAATTCTTATTTTAAGAATTTTTTAAGCTTTATAGTCAAGAGTTTAAAGTCATCATCACTTGAGCTTTCACTCGAGTGGTCTTCAATTGTTCTAAGTGCCAAATCCTTCCTGTTCTTTGGAAGGTTATTCTCAAGCTCTTCATGAGTATTTCAAGTTATCTCATATGTCGTTAACAACTCGATAAGTTCTTCGAGAACAAAGTGGTTCAAGTTCTTTGATTCTTGTATTGCCATTACTTTCGAATCCCAATTTTTAGAAAGTGATCATAAAACTTTATTTACAAGTTTAAGATTTGAAAAACTTTTACTAAGAGTTTTTAGATTGTTGATGATATCCGTAAAACATGTGTACATGTCTCCAATAGTCTTGTTTGGTTCCATACGAAATAATTCAAAATCACACATCAAAAGATTTATCTTAGAATCTTTAACTCTATTATTGCCTTCGTGTGTGGTTTCAAGAGTGTGCCAAATATCGAAAGCGATTTCGTAAATAGAAACATGATTAAATTCATTTTTATCTAAGGTGCAAAACAAGACATTCATAGCTTGACATTTAAAGAGAAAGTTTTCTTCTCCAACTCATTCCAATCGTTTATTAGAAGAGAAGACTTTTGAAAACCAAATTCAACTATATTTCATAAACGAGATTCAACAAATGCAAGAAAACTCTCATTCGAGTTTTCCAATATGTGTAGTCCATTCCATTGAACATGGGAGGACGAAAGATAGAAAAGCCCTCTTGAGAGCCAAAAAGATCCATTTCTCTTGGGTGTTAAACCAAATGAGAAAGACGTGACTATGATACCAACTGTTAGGATCAAGTTGGCACTAAGGGAGGGGGGGGGGGGGGGTGAATTAGTGCAGCGGTAAAAACATGTCGGTTCGAAAAATTTTCGTATGATAAAAACTAATTTCGAAAATATGAGTTTAACTTGAAAGCATATGAAAGAGTGTAATGGAAGTAAAGCAAGTAAGCAGTAAAGGTAAATTGCACAAAAGAAATGTAAACCAGATTTTTATAGCAGTTCGGTCGTCATGACCTACATCCACTCCACCGATTCCCCTTTCGTCAAAGATTAACTACCCTTTTACACCCCTCTTCTCCTTTTCATAGGTTTAGGAGACAACCTTTTACAATCCTCTTTTACAAGGTATCCCTCACACACCTCCCTTAGAACTCTCTCTAAGCTTTAGGAGGAGGGAACTCAACTTTCTAATAGGGTTTACAACTTTAGAATCATAGAGTTTTGCTCAACATTCTTGCTACTCCATGTAGGAATAATTGGGGTATTTATAGACCCTAAATGACTTCAAAACTTGGAGCCAAGATTCAAATCCCTGAGATTTCGAGGTACGGGCGGTACCACCGCCTGTAGCCTAACACTGGACGGTACCACCACATAGAAGATTGTGTCTGAGTGGTACCACCGCTTGACATAGTCTCAGAGATTGTGCCACGACGGTTCCACTTGTTGGGTCATTGTTTGGGTCTTTTCACTTGGCCCAACATAATCCAAACTTGGGCCCAATTGACCCCTAATTGAGTTAGCCCAATTCTAACCCAATTATATGCTAACTATGAATTTTAAGATATACACTAAGCTAAATAAGTCTGGTAAGTCTAGGTTTCTTCTGGCGAGGTTCCGACGATCTTTCGACGATCTCTCAGCAATGTTCCAACGGATTCCCGACAAGCTCCTGGACTTCATGACGATCTTCTTGGTGAGTTCCGATGAGTTTCTTTGGCAAGCTCTTGGACTTCTTGGTCAATTCTGGTAGAACTTTCGATGAACGTCTGAACTTCCGACGAACTCTTGAACTCCCAACAAAGTCTCGTTTTTGACTCCGAGACTTCATTTTGCTTTATGCCTTGATCGCTATCATAGTTAATCCTACACCCTTCAAAACCTACTTCGATCTAGATAATTATTACAAAGCTTGAATCAAATGTTGTCCGACATGTCATTGGTTCGTCTACGCTTCGTCCGATTCTTCAGCGCATCGTCCTCTCTTACGTCCTATTGCCCAATCGGCTAGTTGACCTCCGCAACTCCGATTTCCTTGATGCAATTTCCAATCTTCTTGGCCCAATGCCCGAACCTATGGCCTGAAGCCTGTTGAATCTCGGATTTTGATGATGAAGTCAATTGTCATTTGTTATCTAATCTATGTGTTGAGATAAGTGTGCAGGATTAACTACGATGAGAGTAAGACAAGCAGCAGGTGTTGCGCCGGAGTCAAGATCATGATCACGTTGGGAGTTCGAGAGTTCGACGGAAGTTCGGACGGTCGTCGGAGGTTCAGCGAGAACAGATCCGAGAAGTCCAGAAGCTTGCCAAGCGAAGCTCGTCGGAACTCGCCAAGTGGATCGTCGCAAAGTCCAGGAGTATGCCGGATGTCCGCAGAAGGATCACCGAGGGTTTATCGGATGATCGACGGAAGTTCGCCGGAAACTCGCCGGAAGAAGCGATTGACGCATCGGAGCAAAGCTGCAGAAGTTGTCTTAGAGTTAATCGTAGTTAGCATGATGATTAAGCATGAAAATGGGAGGTGATCCCATTAGCTTAATCTTGGGGCAATTGGGCCCCTGAAAAGATTCAAATTGGGCCGAATGGAGTGAACCATTCGGACCCTGATTGCACCAGGAGGTGCAACCGCCCCAGCCAGGAGGTGCAACCGCCTGGGCTGTGAGGTTGGGAGGTGCAACCGCCAGGGCTGCGAGGCTGGGAGGTGCAACCGCCCCAGCCAAGAGGTGCAACCGCCCAGAGCTCAGTCTTCGAGCTAGACTGGGCGGTGCAACCTCCTCTGCCAAGAGGTAGCACCGCCAGAGCTCAAGTTTCGAGCTCTGCCAGGCGATGCAACCACCGAGCTCAGTCTTCGAGCTCTGGCAGAGAGGAGCATCAGCCTGAGCTCAGTCTCGAGCTATGCCAGGTGATGCAATCACCGAGCTCAGTCTTCGAGCTCTGGCAGAGAGGTGCATCAGCCTGAGCTCAGTTTCGAGCTCTGGCAGGTGATGCAACCACCGAGCTCAGATTTCGAGCTCTGCCAGGTGATGTAACCACCGAGCTCAGTCTTCGAGCTCTGCCAGGTGATGCAACCATCGAGCTCAGTCTTCGAGCTCAGGCAGAGAGGAGCAATCGCCTGAGCTCAGTCTTCGAGCTCTGCCAGGCGGTGCCACCTCTCCAGTCAAGAGGTGCAACCGCCTGATCCCAGAATTCTGGGATTTGATCGTTTTGAGCTCAAATTTTGAATTGGGTTGGGGCCTATAAATACCCCACCCATTCAGCACTGAAAAGATACAGACCTACACCGAAATCTTGATCTTTTCTGTGATTCTAAGAGCTCAAAAGTGTTGTAAAGCCTTTAAGTCTCCTTCTTCTGTTCTTCAAGTTTTCAATTGTAAAGTGAGGAGAGAAAGGTCTGTAAAGGTTGTCTCCTAAGCCTGTCAAAAGGAGAGAAATTGTAAAAGGGCAGTTTGGCCTTCGCCCATTGAAGGAAGGCACCTAGTTGACGTCGGCAACCTCATCGGTGGAGGAAGCCAAAAGTGGAGTAGGTCAAGGCTGACCGAACCACTCTAAATCTCTGGTTTGCGTTTATTTTCGAGCACTTTATCATTACTGCAAACCTCCCTCATCACTACTGCTCTCTGCGCTTTCACGAACAAGTTCTAAGTGCTGTTCTTCCAAATCTGCATTCAGACGTAAATTCGTATTTTCATACATTACAGTTTACGTTTACGTTTGATTCTGCAGAACTGTTTTCCGTGCTTTTACGAACGAACTTCTTTGCAGTTTACACTTACATTTTAATCCTATTAATAACTGCAATCTGTCCTCCACGATTTCACGAACGAGTTTCAACATTTAGACGTAAAACTGCATTCAGACGTAAATCGGCTTTCCTCGCTCAATCATCAGATTTCAGTTCACGTTTACGTCTTGATTTCAACTGCATACTGCCTTCTGCGAGTATACAAACGAGTTTCAAAGTTTAGACGTAAATCTGCGTCTAGACGTAAAACTGCGTTTAGACGTAAATCTGCGTTTAGACGTAAAACTGCGTTTAGACGTAAAACTGTGTTTAGACGTAAATCTGCGTTTAGATGTAAATCTGCGTTTAGACGTAAATCTGCATTTAGACGTAAATCTGAGTTTAGACGCAAAACTGCGCTTAAACGCAAAACTGCGCTTAGACCCAAAACTGCGCTTAAACGCAATCTGCGCTTAGACGCAAACTGCACTTAGATACAAACTGAGAATTTGCTTTTGCATCATAATAGTTTTTGAACGAACGCAGCTTTTGGTTTTTAAATTATTGTAAGATTTCCGCTGCACTAATTCACCCCCCCCCTCTTAGTGCTCTCGATCCTAACAATTGGTATCAGAGCGAGGTTAACTCTCTAAAGGATTAAAACCCAAGAGAGATGGCATACGCCGGAAACCAAGAGGGGCATTCGATTACACGTCCACCCATGTTCAGTGGAACGGACTACACTTACTGGAAGACCCGAATGAGGATCTTTCTTATTTCTATGGATTTTGAACTGTGGAACCTTGTTGAAAACGGATTTTCAAAGTCTTCTCTTCCAATGATCGATTGGAATGAGTTGGAAAAGAAGGCTTTCGCTCTTAATGCAAAGGCTATGAATGCCTTATTTTGCGCACTTGATAAAAACGAGTTTAATCGTGTTTCAACTTGCGAAACTGCTTTTGATATTTGGCACACACTTGAAGTGACCCACGAGGGCACAAGTAGAGTGAAAGAGTCAAAAATCAATCTGTTGCTGCATTCTTTTGAACTTTTCCGAATGAAACCGAGTGAAACCATTGGCGACATGTTTACCCGTTTCACGGATGTCGTCAACGGTCTAAAAGGACTCAGAAAGAGCTTTTCGGATTTTGAGCTTGTTAATAAGATACTAAGATCCCTTCCTAAAAGTTGGGATCCTAAAGTCACTGCTATTCAAGAGGCAAAAGATCTGCAAAATTTCCCTCTTGAAGAACTAATCGGGTCATTAATGACCTACGAAATGACCTGCAAAGCTCATGATGAGCAAGAAGACATCCTTCCAAAGAACAGGAAGGATATGGCACTTAAAACTTCTGAATGCCACTTGAGAGAAAACTCAAGTGATGAGGATTGTGACGATGACTTGGCACTTTTGACAAGAAAGTTTAAGAAATTCTTCAAAAGAAACAAGTTTAAAAACGATGTGAAAAATAAACTTGAACCCAAGAAGGACCAAGTAATCTGCTACGAATGTAAAAAGCCGGGACACTACAAGAGTGATTGTCCCCAAGTCAAGAAAAGAACAACAAAGAAGAAGGCGCTCCAAGCAACATGGGATGATTCGAGCGCATCTGAGGAAGAGGAGTCCAACACCGAGCAAGTTGCTCATTACGCCTTTATGGCCATCGAAGAGGAGAAAACTAAACAATCGCAAGCTAGGAGCAAGAAATGGTACCTTGATAGTGGATGCTCAAGGCATATGACCGGAGATCCATCTCAATTCTCTAAGCTCTCTAGCATAGACGAAGGATATGTCACCTTCGGAGACAACAACAAGGGTAAAATCATTGGCAAAGGAACCATAGGTAACAAATCCAACCTCTCTATTGAAGATGTTTTACTAGTTGATGGTTTAAAACATAACCTCTTGAGCATTAGTCAATTATGTGATAAAGGATATATTATAAGATTTGAATCTAATGCCTGCATCATTGAAAAACCACACAAAAATATATCTATGATTGCATTAAAACAAAACAACGTATACACTATTGACATCAATGACTTATATGATGAAATGTGCTTTGCCGTTATGAATGAGGATGCTTGGCTATGGCATAGAAGATTAGGTCATGCTAGCATGAAACTAATCAATCAAGTATCATCTAGAGAACTTGTAAGAGGAATTCCTCATATCAAGTTCATCAAAGATAATGTATGTGATGCTTGCCAATTAGGTAAGCAAATTAGGGGTAGCTTCAAAGCTAAGAATCAAATAAGCACCTCTAGGCCCTTACAATTGATCCATATGGACTTGTTCGGACCAATCTCTACATCGAGTCTAGGAGGTAGCAAATACGCCTTTGTCATTATTGATGACTACAGCAGATATACATGGACCTACTTCTTAAAACAAAAAAATGAATGCTTTAGACATTTTACCAAGTTTTGTAAACTTGTTCAAAATGAGAAGGAATCTATGATTTCGTCAATTAGAAGTGATCACGGTGGAGAATTTCAAAACCATGACTTCCAAGAATTCTGTGAACTCAACGGATACAACCATAACTTCTCTACTCCAAGAAATCCTCAACAAAATGGGGTAGTAGAAAGAAAAAATCGAAATTTACAAGAAATGGCAAGAACCATGTTGAATGAACATAGCCTACCCAAATATTTTTGGGCCGAAGCGGTAAACACTGCATGCTATATTTTAAATAGAGTCCTAGTAAGACCCTTACTCACCAAAACTCCTTATGAGTTATGGAATAACAAAAAACCCAATGTCTCATATTTTAAAGTCTTTGGGTGTAAGTGTTTTATCTTGAATGAAAAGGATAACTTAGGAAAATTCGATGCTAAATCTGATGAAGGAATCTTTCTTGGTTATTCTTCGGTTTCTAAAGCTTTTCGCATCTTCAATAAAAGAACCTTAATTATTGAAGAATCCATCCATGTTGTTTTCAATGAGATTTCAGAAATTAAGAAAAATGATCTTGATGATGATGTTAATTTTGATTCCTTGAATTTAAACGAAACCCCGTCTCCAACTAGCAACTTGGTTGCATCCACTTCCAAAACATCCTTACCCAAGGATTGGAAGTATATAGATGCTCATCCTAAGGAGCTAATCCTAGGAGACACATCAAAGGGGGTTCAAACACGATCTTCTTTTAAAAACTTTTGTGCCAACGCCGCTTTTCTCTCCCAAATTGAACCCAAATGTGTTGATGAAGCCATGAAAGATGATTCATGGATTATCGCAATGCAAGATGAATTAAATCAATTTGAGAGAAATGAGGTGTGGACGCTTGTTCCTAGGCCAAATGACCATTTAGTAATTAGTACTAAATGGGTCTTTAGAAACAAGCAAGATGAAAATGGTATCGTGGTTAGAAACAAGGCTAGATTAGTGGCCAAAGGTTTCAACCAAGAAGAAGGTATCGATTACGAAGAAACCTTCGCACCTGTGGCTCGATTGGAAGCCATAAGGATGCTCCTTGCCTACGCTAGTTGCAATAATTTTAAGTTATTTCAAATGGATGTTAAAAGCGCTTTTCTAAATGGTTTCATTTCCGAAGAAGTTTATGTTGAACAACCTCCTGGATTTGAAAATAATGGCTACCCTAATCATGTGTTTAGATTAACTAAAGCTCTCTATGGTTTAAAACAAGCCCCAAGGGCTTGGTATGAGAGACTTAGCTCTTTTCTCATTGAAAATAATTTCATAAAAGGCAAGGTTGATACTACATTGTTTATCAAGAATTTTGAAAATGATTTTCTCATTGTTCAGATTTATGTTGATGATATTATCTTTGGTTCTACAAATGAATCTCTTTGTGAATCCTTTGCGAAAACTATGAGTCATGAATTCGAAATGAGTCTAATGGGAGAGTTAACATTCTTCTTAGGCCTACAAATCAAACAACTAAGCAATGACATCTTTATTAGTCAAACCAAATATGCTGTGAGTTTGCTAAAGAAGTTCAAAATGAATAATTCAAAAGCCATTGACACTCCTATGAGCACCTCCACTAAGTTAGAAATTGATGAGAATGGAGAAAGCTTCGATCAAAAAACCTATAGGGGTATGATAGTAAGTTTACTTTACCTCACTGCCATCAGACCAGACATCATGTTCAGTGTAGGACTTTGTGCTAGATTTCAATCAGACCCTAAGATATCTCATCTCAAAGCAGTCAAAAGAATACTCAGATATCTTAATGGAACTACCAATCTAGGATTATGGTACCCAAAATCAGAAAATTTTGAATTAACAGCCTATGCTGATGCGGACTTCGCTGGCTGTAAACTAGACAGAAAAAGCACATCAGGATCATGTCAATTTTTAGGACATGCCCTTGTATCCTGGTCATCTAAGAAACAAAACTCGGTTGCCCTATCAACAACCGAAGCTGAATACATTGCAGCAAGTGCATGCTGTGCACAAGTTGTATGGATGAAAAACACTTTAGAAGATTACAAAGTGAATCTTAAAGATATTCCCATTAAATTTGATAACACGAGTGCAATATGCTTAACTAAAAATCCTATACAACACTCAAGAACAAAACACATTGATATTAGACATCACTTTATACGAGATCATGTCACTAATCATGATGTAACCGTAGAGTTTATTGATACCAAACATCAACTAGCTGATATCTTCACAAAACCCCTATGTGAAGAACAATTTGATTACATAAGAAGAGAATTAGGAATGTTGATGTGTCCGAATACTTAAACTAGTTAAAATTATCTTTCGGATGATATTACTATTACATGCCTTGACAACGCTTGATCAAATAACATGTTGCAAATTATGTGACAAATATTTTTAACCAAATGCATGTAAGAAGTTCATGTTTCGGTTTGTATGCTAAAAATAGGATGTTCCTATACACTCTTATGAAAACTCTTTGAAAAATGACTTTCCTCCATCAAGCAAAAACAATAAAGAGATATATGTGTCATGACTTCCTTTATATGCTTGATAATGCTATCATGCTTTTTGTTGATGACAAAGGGGGAGAAACATATGAATTGATAAACACTATGTCATAGCTGAACTGCCATAATCATATCTATGTCATAGTTGCAAATACTTGAGTGATGCTATAAAACATATGAATTGATAAACACTATGCCATAGCTGAACTGCCATAATCATATCTATGTCATAGTTGCAAATACTTGAGTGATGCTATAAACAATGTTATGCCATCCTTGCATCACCAAGAGATATGTGAACATGTACTATAGTTTGCATCATATCTTGATTTGATATTGTGAAGAAAATGCAAACTTACTAGAAAATCTCAAATGTGAGCATCATGTAAAAAGTCCTTCGTAGCTTTATATGATTACATGATGAATAGTTACAAACACTATCATACAAACTTGATGATGTATGTCATGCTTTGACATCAATCTTGAAGAGATACATCATGACGGGCATCATGATGAGAGCATTGATAAGTTTAACTGATCTAACTTATCAATACGTCACTTGAATTCTTAGGTCTTGAATTCAAGGTTGACTTATCTCAACTATGACATATAGATAGGGGGAGTTAAGGACAACTCCTTTATCAATTGATTGTCATCATCAAAAAGGGGGAGATTGTTGAATCTCGGATTTTGATGATGAAGTCAATTGTCATTTGTTATCTAATCTATGTGTTGAGATAAGTGTGCAGGATTAACTACGATGAGAGTAAGACAAGCAGCAGGTGTTGCGCCGGAGTCAAGATCATGATCACGTTGGGAGTTCGAGAGTTCGACGGAAGTTCGGACGGTCGTCGGAGGTTCAGCGAGAACAGATCCGAGAAGTCCAGAAGCTTGCCAAGCGAACCTCGTCGGAACTCGCCAAGTGGATCGTCGCAAAGTCCAGGAGTATGCCGGATGTCCGCAGAAGGATCACCGAGGGTTTATCGGATGATCGACGGAAGTTCGCCGGAAACTCGCCGGAAGAAGCGATTGACGCATCGGAGCAAAGCTGCAGAAGTTGTCTTAGAGTTAATCGTAGTTAGCATGATGATTAAGCATGAAAATGGGAGGTGATCCCATTAGCTTAATCTTGGGGCAATTGGGCCCCTGAAAAGATTCAAATTGGGCCGAATGGAGTGAACCATTCGGACCCTGATTGCACCAGGAGGTGCAACCGCCCCAGCCAGGAGGTGCAACCGCCTGGGCTGTGAGGTTGGGAGGTGCAACCGCCCCAGCCAGGAGGTGCAACCGCCTGGGCTGTGAGGTTGGGAGGTGCAACCGCCAGGGCTGCGAGGCTGGGAGGTGCAACCGCCCCAGCCAAGAGGTGCAACCGCCCAGAGCTCAGTCTTCGAGCTAGACTGGGCGGTGCAACCTCCTCTGCCAAGAGGTAGCACCGCCAGAGCTCAAGTTTCGAGCTCTGCCAGGCGATGCAACCACCGAGCTCAGTCTTCGAGCTCTGGCAGAGAGGAGCATCAGCCTGAGCTCAGTCTCGAGCTCTGCCAGGTGATGCAATCACCGAGCTCAGTCTTCGAGCTCTGGCAGAGAGGTGCATCAGCCTGAGCTCAGTTTCGAGCTCTGGCAGGTGATGCAACCACCGAGCTCAGATTTCGAGCTCTGCCAGGTGATGCAACCACCGAGCTCAGTCTTCGAGCTCTGCCAGGTGATGCAACCATCGAGCTCAGTCTTCGAGCTCAGGCAGAGAGGAGCAATCGCCTGAGCTCAGTCTTCGAGCTCTGCTAGGCGGTGCCACCTCTCCAGTCAAGAGGTGCAATCGCCTGATCCCAGAATTCTGGGATTTGATCGTTTTGAGCTCAAATTTTAAATTGGGTTGGGGCCTATAAATACCCCACCCATTCAGCACTGAAAAGATACAGACCTACACCGAAATCTTGATCTTTTCTGTGATTCTAAGAGCTCAAAAGTGTTGTAAAGCCTTTAAGTCTCCTCCTTCTGTTCTTCAAGTTTTCAATTGTAAAGTGAGGAGAGAAAGGTCTGTAAAGGTTGTCTCCTAAGCCTGTCAAAAGGAGAGAAATTGTAAAAGGGCAGTTTGGCCTTCGCCCATTGAAGGAAGGCACCTAGTTGACGTCGGCAACCTCATCGGTGGAGGAAGCCAAAAGTGGAGTAGGTCAAGGCTGACCGAACCACTCTAAATCTCTGGTTTGCGTTTATTTTCGAGCACTTTATCATTACTGCAAACCTCCCTCATCACTACTGCTCTCTGCGCTTTCACGAACAAGTTCTAAGTGCTGTTCTTCCAAATCTGCATTCAGACGTAAATTCGTATTTTCATACATTACAGTTTACGTTTACGTTTGATTCTGCAGAACTGTTTTCCGTGCTTTTACGAACGAGCTTCTTTGCAGTTTACGCTTACATTTTAATCCTATTAATAACTGCAATCTGTCCTCCACGATTTCACGAACGAGTTTCAACATTTAGACGTAAAACTGCATTCAGACGTAAATCGGCTTTCCTCGCTCAATCATCAGATTTCAGTTCACGTTTACGTCTTGATTTCAACTGCATACTGCCTTCTGCGAGTATACAAACGAGTTTCAAAGTTTAGACGTAAATCTGCGTCTAGACGTAAAACTGCGTTTAGACGTAAATCTGCGTTTAGACGTATAACTGCGTTTAGACGTAAAACTGCGTTTAGACGTAAATCTGCGTTTAGACGTAAATCTACGTTTAGACGTAAATCTGCGTTTAGACGTAAATCTGCATTTAGACGTAAATCTGAGTTTAGACGCAAAACTGCGCTTAGACGCAAAACTGCGCTTAGACCCAAAACTGCGCTTAAACGCAATCTGCGCTTAGACGCAAACTGCACTTAGATACAAACTGAGAATTTGCTTTTGCATCATAATAGTTTTTGAACGAACGCAGCTTTTGGTTTTTAAATTATTGTAAGATTTCCGCTGCACTAATTCACCCCCCCCTCTTAGTGCTCTCGATCCTAACAAAGCCTTCTATCGATACGTCGATCGATCCTTCGGCATGACATCCAATCTTTTGACATGTTCTACTCCGGCCCAACATGATTCTTCCTATTTTAATTGTCTCTCCCTAATCGAAGTTTCCTGCATCACTCAAAATACATATCAAATAAATGCTATCAATTGGTTTCATCATCAAAATCTGAGATTCAATAGTGATGTCTATGGATATATGCAATGAGAATCGGATCGTGATGAGATCACGATAATGATATTAATTCACCTTTAAACATAAATCCTAAATAATCCCGATCATAAGTCATAACTTAGATTGATTTAGAAGATTGAGGAGGAAGGATTCAACACTTTCAATAGAGATTACACATTTAAAATAATGTTTTTTAAGCTCTTTTCTTGCTTACTCAAGCAAGAATGAGTAAGATATTTATAAGCCCAAAATGACTTTAAAAATAGAGCTAAAAAGTCTTATTTCTGGGTTTTCGGGATATTAGCGCTGTTGTTGCTAGTGTTGGGTGGTACCACTACCTACAGGACTGAGTGCTGATGGTAATATTGCCTGATAGTCTAGAAGATCATGTACTGATAGGACTATCGCTAGTCTGGGTGGTACCACCATCGAGTCTTTCGAAAAATGCATACTTCGTATGTTTCAGCTCATAGGTGGTTCCATCGCCTGGTCTGGTGGTGCCATCGCCTGACCTAACTGTAAGTCACTGAATGAGCCATCTAATAGGCTCAAATTAGCTCTAATTTAGGCCCAATATGCTCCTAATTGAGTTGACATGTTTACACCCAAAACCGTCTTAATTAAAACCTAAATTACGATGATCAAGACATAAATGATTACAAAACAAAAATCCTATGTTGTCTAGCATGTCATTGGTTCATTCGAACTCCTGACACATCGTGCCTTCCTTCGATGTATTGCCTAATCCATCGGCATGTTGACTCTCGCAACACCTAATCTTGGCGCAATGTTCGTTCCTTCCGACCCGATACCCGATCTTTGACTCCGGCCCAACGTATGATTCTCCTGCTTTAATCAATTTGCCTTTTCATGATTGAAGTTAGTCCTGTATTACTTTCTCAAACATTGATTAAATCATAAACTCATTAATTGATTTCATCATCAAAATCCGAGATTCAATAATCTCCCCCTTTTTGATGATAACCAATTGATGATGTAGTTTTAATTAAACTCCTATCTATATGCCATATCGAAATAAACTTAAATGTGGAAAATGATAATCTTCTAATAATAATATCTTTGAATTTAAGTCGAAACAATCATGAATCATAGTGATCATATGCAACATCATATCAAAGTAATCATTACTTCATGCACATATCATTGCATACATCATATGTGCTAGTCATAGGTGCCCAGCAAGCCAATCACGTGAGTGATGACACGTGTGACTTGATACAGAATCTATTTGCTTATTATATTTTGGCGTATATCACTTTATAACTATTGCATAAATGCATATATATATTGTGATGTCCTTGGATTTGTGCAATGGGAATCGGATCGTGATGAGATCACGATAATGAGATCGATTCGCCTTTAAACACATATCCTAAATAATCCCGGTCATAGGTTACTCGAGAGGGACATCGTGATAACCGGATAGACTGGTATGCTGTATACCCGTCCATATGATGGATGCAGCTGGTCTCATAGCTGCTCGTGTAGGGACACTAGGGATACAGTATAGGTGCTCATTGGAGAATGAGTTCACTGATTGATCCGCTTACGGAATGCTGGATGGTTGATGATGCCTTATTGTCAGACAGCAATTCCGTAGTCCTAGTGGTGTATATGGTCCTTAGACTTGAGACACCAAGGATGTCCTGTATGAGTGCTCCACTCTTTGATACCAGACTTATAGGTTTGGCTGTCCCAGATCTAGTACAGCTGGTCATTGGGAGTGGTAGTCGACCTTACGAGGGCTATTGAGTGTCGACAGAGGATCATCCACTCTCGGCGTCATGAGAGGAATATCCCAGGTGTTCTTGCTCAGACAAATCCCTAGCCAGGGTCATTCGGGTTGAGAGAGAAAGAGTTCTTCGGGAGAATCTGATTAGAGCGAGACTTGAGTAGAAACTGTATGGGTCTGACAGCACCATGCTCGATATACGGTCTCTGGGATATTAGATGGATGAGGGACTATAGGTACATGGTAACTAAGGACAGACAGGTCCAATGGATTGGATTCCCCTGTATCGTCTGGGGACTACGGCGTAGTGGCCTAGTACGTCCGTAGTCGTTGAGTTGAGTGAATTATTACAGAGATAATAATTCATTGAGTTAGAAGGAGTTCTGACAGGTATGACTCACGGCCAGCTCGATATTGGGCCTAGAGGGTCACACACATATGGTATGCATTGCGATGAGTAGAGGTTCGGATATGAGATATCCGACGAAGCCCTTGTCTTATTGGATGCAGATCCAATACCCACTAGGGAAGGACCCATTAGGGTTTGACACGGGATCTCTATAAATAGGAGGGATTCACAGCCTCATAGGCTAGAGTCTTTGCTTGCCCTTCCTATTCTCCTCTCCCTCTCCACCTCAGAGTAGGCCTGGAGTTTTGAGGAGCGTCGTCGCAACCCTGCTGTGTGGATCACCGCTAGAGAGGAGGACGCTTGACCTCCTTCACCCTCTCCTAAGGATCTTCAAGGAAACAAGGATATACGATCTCCCTAGGTAACACAATCTCTATACGCAGTTTTGTGTTTTGCGGATTTTTGCACACCAATCTTCGCATGACAACGAACATCTTTTTGGGAATCGGGAATTTTTATTTTCTTGTTCTTCCGCTGCGCATATGATGTCGCCCCGCATGATTTTCCAACAGTGGTATCAGAGCCAGGTTGTTCGTGCGAATGATTGGTTTTGAACTGCGTGTGTTGTGTTTAGGAAGAATATTGACGTCAAAATCGTTGACGTAAAAGCGAGGAAGGGCAGCAATAGTTGCTGCCCTCGATCTGCATGCCTGCAGCCACCTGCAGCGGCAGCCACAACCAGGCTGCACAGCGTCGGCGCATGCGCAAGCGCTGTGCCTGCAGCAGTCGACCGGCGGTCTGCTTGCAGCAGGCTTGCTGCTGGCGGGGCTGGCAGCCCACGAGCAGAGGCGTTGCAGGGCAGCGGCGCCTGCCGCCGCTAATCCCGCGGGCGAAACCCCCCCCCACAGGGGCGGCCGCCAGGCGGTACAGCACCGTCTGCGGAGGCAGCGGCGCCCGAAGGGGGCACCCACCCGCAGCGGCATCGCCGCCAGCGGGCGTGCTGCCTGCAGGCGAGTGCAGTGCCCTCGCCCCACCGCACAGACCGCCGCCGGCAGGGTGGCGGCGGCGGCAGCAGCGAAAAGGGGAAAGGGTATTAGGGTTTTCTGGGCAAAAGATAGTTTTGCCCCTCAGAATTTGAGAAATTCCAGTTTCTGTCTTTTGTCCAAATTATGAAAATACCCTTAGGAATTGAGAAATTCCCTACATGTCCCTGATTTCAGAAAAATATTAATTAATTAAAAGGTTTAGTTGATTATTATTTTTATTATTATCTAGTAGTCCTACATGATGATGATTATTTATACATGTGATGTATGATGTGTGGACGGATGATCATGGACCGTGTGATGTGTGTACTTGTGATTATTATTATTGAGTTCTGCGAACCTCCATTATATTTCTCGTTTATTGTCGGGCCTGCGTGCTAGTCATAAGTGCCCAGCAAGCCAATCACGTGAGTGATGACACGTGTGACTTGATACAGAATCTTTTTTGCTTATTATATTTTGGCGTATATCACTTTATAACTATTGCATAAATGCATATATATTGTGATGTCCTTGGATTTGTGCAATGGGAATCGGATCGTGATGAGATCACGATAATGAGATCGATTCACCTTTAAACACATATCCTAAATAATCCCGGTCATAGGTTACTCGAGAGGGACATCGTGATAACCGGATAGACTGGTGTGCTGTATACCCGTCCATATGATGGATGCAGCTGGTCTCATAGCTGCTCGTGTAGGGACACTAGGGATACAGTACAGGTGCTCATTGGAGAATGAGTTCACTGATTGATCCGCTTACGGAATGCTGGATGGTTGATGATGCCTTATTGTCAGACAACGATTCCGTAGTCCTAGTGGTGTATCTGGTTCTTAGACTTGAGACACCAAGGATGTCCTGTATGAGTGCTCCACTCTTTGATACCAGACTTATAGGTTTGGCTGTTCCCAGATCTAGTACAGCTGGTCATTGGGAGTGGTAGTCGACCTTACGAGGGCTATTGAGTGTCGATAGAGGATCATCCACTCTCGGTATCATGAGAGGAATATCCCATGTGTTCTTGCTCAGACAAATCCCTGGCCAGGGTCATTCGGGTTGAGAGAGAAAGAGTTCTCCGGGAGAATCCGATTAGAGCGAGACTCGAGTAGAAACCGTATGGGTCTGACAACACCATGCTCGATATACGGTCTCTGGGATATTAGATGGATGAGGGACTATAGGTACATGGTAACTGAGGACAGACAGGTCCAATGGATTGGATTCCCTTGTATCGTCTAGGGACTACGGCGTAGTGGCCTAGTACTTCCGTAGTCGATGAGTCGAGTGAATTATTACAGAGATAATAATTCATTGAGTTAGAAGGAGTTCTGACAGGTATGACTCACGGCCAGCTCGATATTGGGCCTAGAGGGTCACACACATATGGTAGGCATTGCGATGAGTAGAGGTTCGGATATGAGATATCCGACGGAGCCCTTGTCTTATTGGATGCAGATCCAATACCCACTAGGGAAAGGACCCATTAGGGTTTTGACACGGGATCTCTATAAATAGGAGGGATTCACAGCCTCATAGGCTAGAGTCTTTGCTTGCCCTTCCTATTCTCCTCTCCCTCTCCCCCTCAGAGTAGGCCTGGAGTTTTGAGGAGCGTCGTCGCAACCCTGCTGTGTGGATCACCGCTAGAGAGGAGGACGCTTGACCTCCTTCACCCTCTCCTAAGGATCTGCAAGGAAACAGGGATATACGATCTCCCTAGGTAACACAATCTCTATATGCAGTTTTGTGTTTTTTGCGGATTTTGCGCACCAATCTTCGCACGACGATGAACATCTTTTGGGAATCGGGGATTTTTGTTTTCTTGTTCTTCCGCTGCGCATATGATGTCGCCCCCTATGATTTCCCAACAGTGGTATCAGAGCCAGGTTGTTCGTGCGAATGATTGGTTTTTGAACTGCGTGTGTTGTGTTTAGGAAGAATATTGACGTCAAAATCGTTGACGCAAATGCAAGGAAGGGCAGCAACAGTTGCTGCCCTCGATCTGCATGCCTGCAGCCAGCCGCAGCCGCAGCCAGGCAGCACAGCGCCGGCGCATGCGCAAGCGCTGTGCCTGCAGCAGCCGGCCGGCGGTCTGCTTGCAGCAGGCTTGCGGCCGGCGGGGCTGGCAGCCCGCTCGGTAGAAGCGCCTGCGGCCACTGAGCCCGCGGGCAGAGGCGCCGCGGGGCAGCAGCGCGGGCTGAGGCACCACAGGGCAGCGGCGCCTGTGGCCGTTGCTCCCACGGGCAAAAACCCCGCAGGGGCGGCCGCCAGCGAGACAGCACCACCTGCGGGCGCTGACTCGCGGGCAGAACCGCCCGCGGAGGCGGCGGCGCCCGCGGGGGCGCCCACCTGCAGCGGCAGCGACCCCAGCGGGCGTGCCACCTGCAGGCGAGGGCAGTGCCCTCGCCCTCGCCGCTCAGGCCGCCGCCAGCAGGGTGGCGGCGGCGGCGCAGCAGCAGCAAGGGGGAGAAGGGCATTAGGGTTTTCTGGGCAAAAAGACAGTTTTGCCCCCTCGGAATTTGAGAAATTCCAGTTTCTGTCTTTTGTCCAAATTACGAAAATACCCTTAGGAATTGAGAAATTCCCTATATATCCCTGATTTCAGAAAATATTAATTAATTAAAAGGTTTAGTTGATTATTATTTTTATTATTTTCTAGTAGTCCTACATGATGATGATTATTTATACATGTGATGTATGATGTGTGGACGGATGATCATGGACCGTGTGATGTGTGTACTTATGATTATTATTATTGAGGTCTGCGAACCTCCATTATATTTCTCGTTTATTGTTGGGTCTGCGTGCCTATGATTAAGTTGTAATCACATGAGGAGGCGCAGCGGGAGCGTGGATGCCATAGCGGGACCCACGAGACGGACGATCGTGATGCATGGAGATGCATCAAGATGTCGACGGAACCGACGAGGACGAGATGGACGATCACAAGGCATGGAGATGCACCATTGCACACATAGATCTTGATGTGAGTGATTAGGCCTACTGGCTCGGGCCTAATCATATTAGGTTGTGGTCCATGATCATCTGGTGTGATTGCTTATACACATACTAGATATGTATATATATTTGCATGCGATGTAGATATATATTAAATATGCATATGTGTGACATGTCATATTAGGAGACCAAATCATAGAAACATCTCTCGATAATATTAAGTCGGTAAACGTGAGGCAATTAGATTGACCCACGTGGCCTTCCATCGTTATGAGTAGGAACCGAATCCCGGTGTAGGTTGAGTTGGTCGAGTCCCTCGAGACTCACCTATATCGCGATTCGCTATCTTGCTTACGACATAGAGATGTCACCGGTGACCTGAGGGCATGATATGCTTGGTCGAGTCCCTCGAGGGTATATCATCAAATCAGACTCATCTTGTAACGAAGGTGTTGACTTAACCGAGCATCATGGTTGGTCGAGTCCCTCGAGGCCATGGTGATTCGGAGGCCGAATAGGACGGGAATCACAAGGAGTTGTGATCGGCAAGAGTTGTCTACCTTTTAGGCTTAGTGTGATTGGTCGAGTCCCTCGAGGTTACACTAAGACGCTGATTGGATCCTGATCCCCACTAGAAGTCTGCCGGAGACTTCCGTTTCACGTGCTGAGGGTGTCGCGTGACTCGTTAGTAAAATAGTGGGAGCATATTAAGATAGAAGTCCATATCTTGATAGTTTATTTCTTGCAAAATCTGCATGTTATTCATTTTTGCTACATCTTTATTTTCAGAAAATGTCGCTTTCAAATCCCTTACGTAGCATACTTGATGTCAACCGCCTCACTGGTCCAAATTATACGGATTGGCTCTGTAACTTGAGAATTGTTCTCACAGCGGAGAAAATCGTGTACGTCCTTGATACAGTGATGCCTACGCCCGAAGAAGGGGCAAGCGAGGATGAGATCGCTCGCTACGTGAAGTACATTGATGACTCCACTCTTGCTCAGTGCTATATGTTGGGCTCTATGACTCCAGAGTTACAGAGACAACATGAAAAGATGGATGCCAGATCCATTCTCCTACATGTCCATAAATTGTTTGAGGAACAAGGAAGGACTCAACGATATGAGATATCCAAGAGCCTTTTCCGCGCTAGGATGACTGAGGGGACACCGGTTCAGAACCATGTCCTAAAGATGATTGAGTGGATAGAGAAACTCACAGGTCTAGGAATGGTCCTAGAGGATAACTTGTGTGTGGACATTGTGCTTCAGTCCCTACTAGATTCCTTTTCACAGTTCATAATGAACTTTAATATGAACAAGCTTGAGGTGACTCTCCCAGAGCTCCTCAATATGTTGAGGGAGGCAGAGAGTACTATTAAGAAAGAGAAGCCAGTTCTCTACACTGGTGAGACCAGAAAGAAAAGGAAAGCAGAAAGGTCCCTTAAGAAGGGAAAGGGCAAGGGCAAACAAGGTAAAGCAAAGGTTGCTAAGAAAGACCCAACAAAGGACAAAGGCCAGTGCTTCCACTGTGGTAAAGATGGGCACTGGAAGAGAAACTGCAAAGAGTACCTTGCAGAAAGGGCGAAACAAAAGCTTGATGAAGCTTCAGGTACATTCATGATCAGTCTCCATTTGTCAGACTCTTATGATAACACATGGGTATTAGATACCGGTAGTGCTTATCATATATGTAATTCGTTGCAGGTTCTGGCAAGGCCTTGGAGACTAGAGAGAGGCGAGATGGACCTCAAGATGGGTAATGGAGCAAAAGTTGCTGTATTAGCTGTTGGCGAGGTCGCCCTACATCTGCCTAGTGGAGCTTTTATTGCATTAGATGCATGTTATTTTGTTCCTTCTATTATCAAAAACATTATCTCCATTTCATGTTTAACAGTTAGTGGATATAAATTTGTTTTTGAGAACAATGGTTGTTCGATATTATTAGATGATAAGATCATCACGAAAGGAACATTGTATAATGGTTTATTTATGTTAGACACCACTCCACATATCATGAATATAAATGTGTCCAAAAGGAAACGAGATGAGTTGAACAGTGCATACCTGTGGCATTGTAGGCTAGGTCACATCCATGAAAGAAGGATTCAAAAGTTGCTAAATGATGGATATCTAGATCCATTCGACTATGTGTCATATGCAACTTGTGAGCCTTGCATTCGTGGAAAACTGACCAACTCTCCATTTAGTGGAACTGGAGAGAGAGCCACTGAGTTGTTGGAACTCATACATAGTGATTTATGTGGACCCATGTCAACTCATGCCATTGGAGGTTACTCCTACTTCATTACATTTACTGATGATTTCTCAAGGTATGGATATGTGTACTTAATGAAGTACAAGTCCGAGGCCTTTGAGAAATTCAGAGAGTATAAGAATGAGGTGGAGAACCAGACTGGAAAGAGTATCAAAACTCTTCGATCAGATCGAGGAGGTGAATACTTAAGTACAGAGTTTACTCAGTTCCTCAAGGACCATGGGATATTATCCCAATGGACACCTCCTTATACACCTCAGCTCAATGGTGTCTCTGAAAGGAGGAATCGTACGCTATTAGATATGGTACGGTCCATGATTAGTTTCGCTGACCTACCCATCTTATTCTAGGCATATGCTCTAGAGACCGCAGCTTACATTCTGAACAGAGTTCTAACTAAGTCGATAGTGTCTACACCATATGAGATATGGAAAGGGAAGAAGTCTGATCTTAAGGTTGTTAAGATTTGGGGCTGCCCTGCCCACATTAAAAGACACAACCCCGATAAGTTAGAATCAAGGATAGAGCGATGCAAATTTGTGGGACACCCCAAGGAAACTTGTGGGTATTATTTCTATCATCTCGAGGACCAAAAGGTCTTTGTAGCTAAGAGAGCAGTGTTCCTTGAGAAGGAACACATTCTTGGCGGAGATAGTGGGAGAATGATAGAGTTGAGCGAAGTTAGAGAACCAAGCTCAAGCACCACTCTACAGCCCGAGTCTGTTCAGGTACCTAATACACAAGTATCAACTTTACGCAGGTCTGATAGAGTATCCCATCCTCCTGAGAGATATGTGGGACATATTAGAGCAGAGGATGTAGAGGATATTGATCCTCAGACCTACGAGGAGGCTATTATGAGTATAGACTCCGGGAAGTGGCAAGAAGCCATGAATTCTGAGATGGATTCTATGTACTCCAATAAGGTTTGGAACCTAGTTGATGCGCCCGAAGGTATTGTACCCATCGGTTACAAGTGGATCTTTAAGAAAAAGATCGGAGTAGATGGAAAGGTAGAGACCTATAAAGCAAGGCTAGTGGCTAAGGGGTATCGTCAAAGGCAAGGTGTTGACTACGACGAAACTTTCTCACCCGTAGCAATGCTAAAATCCATCAGAATTCTATTGGCTATTGCAGCACACTATGATTATGAGATCTGGCAGATGGATGTGAAAACCGCATTCCTCAACGGGAACCTAGGTCTCATCAGAAATCTAAGCATGTTCTGAGGAGGTTCCACCTTATCAGAGAGATCGTGACCCGAGGAGATGTAGCAGTGGAAAGAGTTCCATCCGAAGATAACATTGCAGATCCACTAACAAAGCCATTGTCTCAGATTGTCTTTGAGCGTCACAGGGGTCTGATGGGGATCAGACACATAGGTGATTGGCTTTAGGTCAAGTGGGAGATTGCTAGTCATAAGTGCCCAGCAAGCCAATCACGTGAGTGATGGCACGTGTGACTTGATACAGAATCTTTTTTGCTTATTATATTTTGGCGTATATCACTTTATAACTATTGCATAAATGCATATATATTGTGATGTCCTTGGATTTGTGCAATGGGAATCGGATCGTGATGAGATCACGATAATGAGATCGATTCACCTTTAAACACATATCCTAAATAATCCCGGTCATAGGTTACTCGAGAGGGACATCATGATAACCGGATAGACTGGTGTGCTGTATACCCGTCCATATGATGGATGCAGCTGGTCTCATAGCTGCTCGTGTAGGGACACTAGGGATACAGTACAGGTGCTCATTGGAGAATGAGTTCACTGATTGATCCGCTTACGGAATGCTGGATGGTTGATGATGCCTTATTGTCAGACAACGATTCCGTAGTCCTAGTGGTGTATCTGGTTCTTAGACTTGAGACACCAAGGATGTCCAGTATGAGTGCTCCACTCTTTGATACCAGACTTATAGGTTTGGCTGTTCCCAGATCTAGTACAGTTGGTCATTGGGAGTGGTAGTCGACCTTACGAGGGCTATTGAGTGTCGATAGAGGATCATCCACTCTCGGTATCATGAGAGGAATATCCCATGTGTTCTTGCTCAGACAAATCCCTGGCCAGGGTCATTCGGGTTGAGAGAGAAAGAGTTCTCCGGGAGAATCCGATTAGAGCGAGACTCGAGTAGAAACCGTATGGGTCTGACAACACCATGCTCGATATACGGTCTCTGGGATATTAGATGGATGAGGGACTATAGGTACATGGTAACTGAGGACAGACAGGTCCAATGGATTGGATTCCCTTGTATCGTTTGGGGACTACGGCGTAGTGGCCTAGTACTTCCGTAGTCGATGAGTCGATTGAATTATTACAGAGATAATAATTCACTGAGTTAGAAGGAGTTCTGACAGGTATGACTCACGGCCAGCTCGATATTGGGCCTAGAGGGTCACACACATATGGTAGGCATTGCGATGAGTAGAGGTTCGGATATGAGATATCCGACGGAGCCCTTGTCTTATTGGATGCAGATCCAATACCCACTAGGGAAAGGACCCATTAGGGTTTTGACACGGGATCTCTATAAATAGGAGGGATTCACAGCCTCATAGGCTAGAGTCTTTGCTTGCCCTTCCTATTCTCCTCTCCCTCTCCCCCTCAGAGTAGGCCTGGAGTTTTGAGGAGCGTCGTCGCAACCCTGCTGTGTGGATCACCGCTAGAGAGGAGGACGCTTGACCTCCTTCACCCTCTCCTAAGGATCTGTAAGGAAACAGGGATATACGATCTCCCTAGGTAACACAATCTCTATACGCAGTTTTGTGTTTTTTGCGGATTTTGCGCACCAATCTTCGCACGACGATGAACATCTTTTTGGGAATCGGGGATTTTTGTTTTCTTGTTCTTCCGCTGCGCATATGATGTCGCCCCCTATGATTTCCCAACACTGCGTGCCTATGATTAAGTTGTAATCACATGAGGAGGCGCAGCGGGAGCATGGATGCGATAGCGGGACCCACGAGACGGACGATCGTGATGCATGGAGATGCATCAAGATGTCGACGGAACCGACGAGGACGAGATGGACGATCACAGGGCATGGAGATGCACCGTTGCACACATAGATCTTGATGTGAGTGATTAGGCCTACTGGCTCGGGCCTAATCATATTAGGTTGTGGTCCATGATCATCTGATGTGATTGCTTATACACATACTAGATATGTATATATATTAAATATGTATATGTGTGACATGTCATATTAGGAGACCAAATTATAGAAACATCTCTCGATAATATTAAGTCGGTAAACGTGAGGCAATTAGATTGACCCACGTGGCCTTCCATCGTTATGAGTAGGAACCGATTCTCGGTGTAGGTTGAGTTAGTCGAGTCCCTCGAGACTCACCTATATCGCGATTCGCTATCTTGCTTACGACATAGAGATGTCACCGCTGACCTGAGGGCATGGTATGCTTGGTCGAGTCCCTCGAGGGTATATCATCAAATCAAACTCATCTTGTAACGAAGGTGTTGACTTAACCGAGCATCATGGTTGGTTGAGTCCCTCGAGGCGATGGTGATTCGGAGTCCGAACAGGACGGGAATCACAAGGAGTTGTGATCGGCAAGAGTTACCTACCTTTTAGGCTTAGTGTGATTGGTCGAGTCCCTCGAGGTTACACTAAGACGCTGATTGGATCCTGATCCCCACTAGAAGTCTGCCGGAGACTTCCGTTTCACGTGCTGAGGGTGTCGCGTGACTCGTTAGTAAAATAGTGGGAGCATATTAAGATAGAAGTCCATATCTTGATAGTTTATTTCTTGCAAAATCTGCATGTTATTCATTTCTGCTACATCTTTATTTTCAGAAAATGTCGCTTTCAAATCCCTTACGTGGCATACTTGATGTCAACCGCCTCACTGGTCCAAATTATACGGATTGCCTTCGTAACTTGAGAATTGTTCTCACAGTAGAGAAAATCGTGTACGTCCTTGATACAGTGATGCCTACGCCCGAAGAAGGGGCAAGCGAGGATGAGATCGCTCGCTACGTGAAGTACATTGATGACTCCACTCTTGCTCAGTGCTATATGTTGGGCTCTATGACTCCAGAGTTACAGAGACAACATAAAAAGATGGATGCCAGATCCATTCTCCTACATGTCCGCAAATTGTTTGAGGAACAGGGAAGGACTCAACGATATGAGATATCCAAGAGCCTTTTCCGCGCTAGGATGACTGAGGGGACACCGGTTCAGAACCATGTCCTAAAGATGATTGAGTGGATAGAGAAACTCACAGGTCTAGGAATGGTCCTAGAGGATAACTTGTGTGTGGACATTGTGCTTCAGTCCCTACCAGATTCCTTTTCACAGTTCATAATGAATTTTAATATGAACAAGCTTGAGGTGACTCTCCAAGAGCTCCTCAATATGTTGAGGGAGGCAGAGAGTACTATTAAGAAAGAGAAGCCAGTTCTCTACACTGGTGAGACCAGAAAGAAAAGGAAAGCAGAAAGGTCCCTTAAGAAGGGAAAGGGCAAGGGCAAACAAGGTAAAGCAAAGGTTGCTAAGAAAGACCCAGCAAAGGATAAAGGCCAGTGCTTCCACTGTGGTAAAGATGGGCATTGGAAGAGAAACTGCAAAGAGTACCTTGCAGAAAGGGCGAAACAAAAGCTTGATGAAGCTTCAGGTACATTCATGATAAGTCTCCATTTGTCAGACTCTTATGATAACACATGGGTATTGGATACCGGTAGTGCTTATCATATATGCAATTCGTTGTAGGTTCTAGCAAGGCCTAGGAGACTAGAGAGAGGCGAGATGAACCTCAAGATAGGTAATGGAGCAAAAGTTGTTGTATTAGCTGTTGGCGAGGTCGCCCTACATCTGCCTAGTGGAGCTTTTATTGCATTAGATGCATGTTATTTTGTTCCTTCTATTATCAAAAACATTATCTCCATTTCATGTTTAACAGTTAGTAGATATAAATTTGTTTTTGAGAACAATGGTTGTTCGATATTATTAGATGATAAGATCATCACGAAAGGAACATTGCATAATGGTTTATTTATGTTAGACACCACTCCACATATCATGAATATAAATGTGTCCAAAAGGAAACGAGATGAGTTGAACAGTGCATACCTGTGGCATTGTAGGCTAGGTCACATCCATGAAAGAAGGATTCAAAAGTTGCTAAATGATGGATATCTAGATCCATTCGACTATGTGTCATATGCTACTTATGAGCCTTGCATTCGTGGAAAACTGACCAAATCTCCATTTAGTAGAACTGGAGAGAGAGCCAATGAGTTGTTGGAACTCATACATAGTGATGTATGTGGACCCATGTCAACTCATGCCATTGGAGGTTACTCCTACTTCATTACATTTACTGATGATTTCTCAAGGTATGGATATGTGTACTTAATGAAGTACAAGTCCGAGGCCTTTGAGAAATTCAGAGAGTATAAGAATGAGGTGGAGAACCAGACTGGAAAGAGTATCAAAACTCTTTGATCAGATCGAGGAGGTGAATACTTAAGTACATAGTTTACTCAGTTCCTCAAGGACCATGGGATATTATCCCAATGGACACCTCCTTATACACCTCAGCTCAATGGTGTCTCTGAAAGGAGAAATCGTACATTATTAGATATGGTACGGTCCATGATGAGTTTCGCTGACCTACCCATCTCATTCTGGGGATATGCCCTAGAAACCGCAGCTTACCTTCTGAACAGAGTTCCAACTAAGTCGGTAGTGTCTACACCATATGATATATGGAAAGGGAAGAAGCCTGATCTTAAGGTTGTTAAGATTTGGGGTTGCCCTGCCCATGTTAGAAGACACAACCCCGATAAGTTAGAATCAAGGACATAGCGATGCAAATTTGTGGGATACCCCAAGGAAACTTGTGGGTATTATTTCTATCATCTCGAGGACCAAAAGGTCTTTGTAGCTAAGAGAGCAGTGTTCCTTGAGAAGGAACACATTCTTGATGGAGACAGTGGGAGAATGATAGAATTAAGTGAGGTTGGAGAACCAAGCTCAAGAACCACTCTACAGCCCGAGTCTATTCAGGTACCTAATACACAAGTATCAACTTTACGCAGGTCTGATAGAGTATCCCATCCTCCTGAGAGATATGTGGGACATATTAGAGTAGAGGATGTAGAGGATATTGATCCTCAGACCTACGAGGAGGCTATTATGAGTATAGACTCCGGG
Organism: Musa acuminata AAA Group; assembly: GCF_036884655.1. Taxonomy (NCBI): domain Eukaryota; kingdom Viridiplantae; phylum Streptophyta; class Magnoliopsida; order Zingiberales; family Musaceae; genus Musa; species Musa acuminata. The sequence continues at coordinate 33,535,437 of NC_088346.1, read as the reverse complement.
AAATGGCAAGAAGCCATGAATTCTGAGATGGATTCTATGTACTCCAATAAGGTTTGGAACCTAGTTGATGCGCCCGAAGGTATTGTACCCATCGGTTGCAAGTGGATCTTTAAGAAAAAGATCGGAGTAGATGGAAAGGTAGAGACCTATAAAGCAAGGCTAGTGGCTAAGGGGTATTGTCAAAGGCAAGGTGTTGACTACGATGAAACTTTCTCACCCGTAGCAATGCTAAAATCCATCAGAATTCTATTGGCTATTGCAGCACACTATGATTATGAGATCTGGCAGATGGATGTGAAAACCACATTCCCCAACGGGAACCTCGAGGACGAGGTGTATATGATGCAACCTGAGGGATTCGTGTCCAAGAACTGCCCAGATAAGGTGTGTAGGTTGCTTAGATCCATTTATGGACTAAAGCAAGCTTCCCGAAGTTGGAACATAAGATTTGATGAGGCAATTAGATCTTATGACTTCGTTAAGAACGAAGATGAGCCTTGTGTATACAGAAAGGTAAGTGGGAGCGCTATCACCGTTTTGGTGTTATATGTGGATGACATCCTCATCATTGGGAATGACATAGGAATGCTATCCACAGTAAAGGCTTGGTTATCTAGACACTTCTCCATGAAGGACTTAGGGGAAGCATCTTATATCTTGGGGATTAGAATCTATAGAGATAGATCCAAGAGGATGCTTGGCTTGTCCAGTCCAGGTAGATAGAAACTATTGTCAAAAGGTTTGGCATGGAAAATTCCAAGAGAGGTCTCATACCGATGAGACATGGGATATCGCTTTCTACGAGTATGTCCCCAAAGACTCCAGAAGAAAGGGCGAACATGGATATGATACCTTATGCCTCAGCAATAGGGTCTATCATGTATGCCATGCTATGTACTAGGCCTGATATAGCGCATGCTCTGAGTGTCACGAGCAGGTATCAGGCGGATCCAGGCTTGGAGCACCGGAAAGCAGTAAAGTGTATCCTTAAGTACTTGAGAAGGACTAAGGATCTTTTACTAGTATATGGAGGTAATAGCCTTAAAGTTGAAGGCTACACTGACTCAAGTTTTCAGTCTGATGTCGATGATAGCAAGTCGAATTCAGGGTATGTGTACACCTTGAATGGAGGAGCAGTGTGCTGGAAGAGTTCCAAGCAAGATACCACTGCTGACTCGACCATAGAGGCGGAGTACATTGCTGCATCAGATGCAGCAAAGGAGGGAGTCTGGGTGAAGATGTTCATCACAGATTTGGGAGTCGTTCCGAATAGCGAGAAGTCGACTTCCTTATATTGCGACAACTATGGGGCAATTACTCAAATAAGGGAACCCGAGTCTCATCAGAAGTGTTCTGAGGAGGTTCCAGCTTATCAGAGAGATCGTAACCCGAGGAGATGTAGCAGTGGAAAGAGTTCCATCCGAAGATAACATTGTAGATCCACTAACAAAGCCATTGTCTCAGATTGTCTTTGAGCGTCACAGGGGTCTGATGGGGATCAGACACATAGGTGATTGGCTTTAGGACAAGTGGGAGATTGCTAGTCATAGATGCCCAGCAAGCCAATCACGTGAGTGATGGCACGTGTGACTTGATACAGAATCTTTTTATTTATTATATTTTGGCGTATATCACTTTATAACTATTGCATAAATGCATATATATATTGTGATGTCCTTGGATTTGTGCAATGGGAATCGGATCGTGATGAGATCACGATAATGAGATTGATTCGCCTTTAAACACATATCCTAAATAATCCCGGTCATAGGTTACTCGAGAGGGACATCGTGATAACCGGATAGACTAGTGTGCTGTATACCCATCCATATGATGGATGCAGCTGATCTCATAGCTGCTCGTGTAGGGACACTAGGGATATAGTACAGGTGCTCATTGGAGAATGAGTTCACTGATTGATCCGCTTACGGAATGCTGGATGGTTGATGATGCCTTATTGTCAGACAACGATTCCGTAGTCCTAGTGGTGTATCTAGTCCTTAGACTTGAGACACCAAGGATGTCTTGTATGAGTGCTCCACTCTTTGATACCAGACTTATAGGTTTGGCTGTCCCAGATCTAGTACAACTGGTCATTGGGAGTGGTAGTCGACCTTACGAGGGCTATTGAGTGTCGACAGAGGATCATCCACTCTCGGCGTCATGAGAGGAATATCCCATGTGTTCTTGCTCAGACAAATCCCTGGCCAGGGTCATTCGAGTTGAGAGAGAAAGAGTTCTCTGGGAGAATCCGATTAGAGCGAGACTTGAGTAGAAACCGTATGGGTCTGATAGCACCATGCTCGATATACGGTCTTTGGGATATTAGATGGATGAGGGACTATAGGTACATGGTAACTGAGGATAGACAGGTCCAATGGATTGGATTCCCCTGTATCGTCTGGGGACTATGGCGTAGTGGCCTAGTACGTCCGTAGTCGTTGAGTCGAGTGAATTATTACAGAGATAATAATTCACTGAGTTAGAAGGAGTTCTGACAGGTATGACTCACGACCAGCTCGATATTGAGCCTAGAGGGTCACACACATATGGTAGGCATTGCGATGAGTAGAGGTTCGGATATGAGATATCCGACGAAGCCCTTGTCTTATTGGATGTAGATCCAATACCCACTAGGGAAGGACCCATTAGGGTTTGACATGGGATCTCTATAAATAGGAGGGATTCACAGCCTCATAGGCTAGAGTCTTTGCTTGCCCTTCCTATTCTCCTCTCCCTCTCCACCTCAGAGTAGGCCTGAAGTTTTGAGGAGCGTCGTCGCAACCCTGCTGTGTGGATCACCGCTAGAGAGGAGGACGCTTGACCTCCTTCACCCTCTCCTAAGGATCTGCAAGGAAACAGGGATATACGATCTCCCTAGGTAACACAATCTCTATACGCAGTTTTGTGTTTTGCGGATTTTTGCGCACCAATCTTCGCACGACGACGAACATCTTTTTGGGAATCGAGGATTTTTGTTTTCTTGTTCTTCCGTTGCGCATATGATGTCGCCCCCCATGATTTCCCAACAATATGCATCATCATAATATCAAAGATTTCAAATAAATAAGGTATATCATGCATAATTTTAAAATATAAAAAAATTAAATCATCATAACTTTGTGTATAACTTCAAATCAATATGCATGATTCTAAAACATTAAAGTTTAAAATCATCATTATTTCTCCCCCTTTGTCATCAACAAAAAGTTTTTGAAACATACAAGCTAGTAAGTAAGCAAGTTTTATTTCTCTTTGAAGTATGAAGGCTAGTAAGTTTTTGCTTCTTTGAGGTGTATAAGTTAGCCATTTTTTTTTGCTTCTCTTGAGTTGTGCAAGATAGCACTTCTCTTTCTTCCCTTTGCCATTATCAAAGAAAAAAGAAGGGAATGATATAATGGTGGAAAATCAATGTTCCAATATTAACATGAAAGATATCAAAGATAAGTTCAAATCGTGAAAGATTAAGTCATAAATACCGAAAAATCATGATTCATTTCGATAAATAATGAAAAGAAAGAATCATAGTGAATGGTCTTGATTCAAAAGAAAATTCAAGTTATAAAAATTGAGAAATAATGATCCATAAAAATATATGAGAAGAATTCATGCATTTGGAAGATTCAACATGCCTAATTCTCTTTTAATGAAATCAAATTATTTCTTATTTAGTGGTTTAGTAAAAATATCTACTAATTGATGTTTTATGTTAATAAAATCTAAAGATATATCATGATTATTAATATGATCCCTAATAAAATGATATCTAATATCAATATATTTAGTTCATTGAATGATATTCTTTGTTAAACAAATTGGACTAATATTATCACATTTTATAGGGATGTTTTTCAAGTAAAGCCCATAGTCTTATACAGTATTTTTCATCCAATAACTTATGCACAACATGCACCTACTGTTATATATTCAGCTTCGGCCGTAGATAATGCAACATAATTTTATTTTTTGGAAGACCAAGAAACAAGTGCATAACCTAAGAGTTGACATGTTCCAAGATGTGCTTTTTATATCTATTCCACATCTAGCAAAGTCAACATCAGCAATCAAATCAAAAATTTCAAATTATAGATACCATAATCCTAGATTTGGAGTTCATTTTAAGTATCTAAAAATTCTTTTAACTACTTTATAATAATATTGTTTGAGATTAGATTGAAATCTAGCACAAAGCCCAACATTAAACATTATATCAGGTCTAGTTGCTATGAGGTATGGTAAACTACTTATCATATCCCTATAAGTCTTTTGATTAAAGCACTCCTTCAATGTCTATATCTAATTTAGTAGAAGTGCTCATTGGTGTATTAATGGCCTTAACACTATCTAGGTGAAATCATTTTAATAGATCCAAAGCTTACTTAGTTTGACTAACAAAAGTTCCATTACTTAGTTGCTTAATTTGTAATCATAAGAAAAGTATCAATTCACCCATTAAACTCATTTTGAATTCTTAGCTCATACTTTTGGCAAAAGATTCACATAAAGATTCATTTGTAGAAAAAAAAAATATCATTAATATAAATTTAAATAATAAAAAAATTATTTTTAAAATATTTAATAAATAATATGGTATTGACTTTCCCTTTCAAAAATTATTCTTAATAAGAAATAAGCTAAGTCTCTCATACCAAGCCCTTGGGTCTTGCTTCAATCTATAGAGAGCCTTAGATAACTTAAACGCATGGTTCATAAACCAAACATTCTTAAATTCGGGTGGTTGCTCAACATAAACTTCTTCGAAAATAAAGCCATTAAGAAAAATACTTTTGACATCCATTTAAAATAACTTAAAATTATTACAACATGTATTGGCAAAAAGTATCATTTTGGCTTTAAGTCTTGCCACAAGAGTGAAAGTTTCTTCATAGTCGATATTTTCTTTTTAGTTGAAACCTTTGGCCACTAATATAGCCTTGTTTCGAACCACGATACCAAATTCATCTTATTTATTCCTAAAGACCCATTTAGTGCTAATTATAAGATGATCAATAGGTCTAGGAACAATCTTCCATTCCTTATTTCTCTGAAATTGATTTAATTCTTCATGCATTGCAAAAACTAATGAGTCATCTTTTACAGCATTGTCAATGCATTTAGGTTCAATTTGAGACAAAAATATAGCATTAGTACAAAAATTTTTAAATGAAGATTGAGTTTGAATACCTTTTGATGTATCTCAAATGATTAGTTCCTTAGGATGAGTTTCTACATACTTTTATTCCCTAAGTAAGGAATCTTTGGAAGTAGATGCATCCAAGTTGCTTGGGATATGAGAATTTTCATTCAAATTCAAAGTATCAAAAATCAAAATCATCATTAAAAATATTTTTCTTAAATTTACAAAATTTATTAAAAATAACATAGATAGATTCCTCAATAAATAACTAAAGTTTTTTTTATTAAGAACTCGATAAGCTTTAGAATTAGAGGAATATCCAAGAAAAATTTCTTAAGGTATTCTTTTCATTTAATAATAAAATATTTCCTAAGGTATTCTTTTCATTTACACTACCTGGCTCTTTAATAATAAAATGATGGGTCTTTAATAATAAAACATTTACACTATATGGCTCAAAATTTTGCATCAAATTTTCCTAAGGTATTCTTTTCATTTAAAATAAAATATTTATAATAAAAAACTTTAAAATATAAAATTTTGGGTATTTTATTATTCTACAATTCATAAAGAGTCTTAGATAATAGTGACTTTATAAGAACTTTGTTCATGACATAGCATGCAGTGTAAATGACTTCAGTTCAAAAATATTTGGGTAAGCTATGTTCATTAAGCATAGTTCTTACCATCTCTTATAAACTCCTATTTTTTCTCTCAATAACTTCATTTTATTGTGGATTTTTTGGAATATAGAAATTGTAGTCATACATATTTGAATCATAAAAATCTTGAAAATCATGGCTTTTAAATTCACCACTATGATAACTACGAAGAGAGGAAATCATGAAACCCTTTTTATTTTGAACTTGTTTACAAAATTTTAAAAAAATTTAAAGCAATCACTTTTATGTGCTAAGAAGAATATCCACTATAATCATCAATAATCATAAAAGTATGTTTACTACCTCTTAGGCTTATGATATCAATTAGTCCAAATAAATCTATATAAATTAATTGTAGGGGTCTAGAAATACTTGATTTTTAGATTTAAAGCTACTTTTTATTTGTATACCTAGTTGGCAAGTATCACAAACTTTATCTTTGACAAATTTAATTCTAGGCATACCTCTTACAAGTTCTTTAGTTATAATTTATGAAATTAATTTCATACTTGCATTACCTAATCTCCTATTCCAAAGCAATGCATCATCATTTAAAATCAAAAAATAAGTTTCAGCATAAAAATCATCAAGATCAATAGTATACATATTATTAATCCTTAATGCAATCATAGATCTATTTTTATATGGTATTTCTATAATGCAAGCATTAGATTTAAATTTAATATTATATCTCTTATCACACAATTGACTAATGCTTAGTAAGTTATGTTTTAAGCCATCTACTAATAAAACGTCTTCAATTCAGAGGTTTAATTTATTAGCTATATTTCCTTTGCCAATAATTTTTCCTTTGTTGTTGTCTCCAAATGTGACATATTCTTCGTCTTGGCTAGTGAGCTTAGAGAAATGTGTTAGATCTCTGATCATGTGCCTTGAGCATCCACTATTAAGTTACTATCTCTTGCTTTTAGCTTTTGATTATAGATATATCTACAAGAAATGAAGGTTTGCTTTAGGTACCCATTTAACTTTGGGTCTCTCATGAATATATCTACCTACTTTGACTATTAGCATTAAGTTATTTATGGTTCCTTTAGGAACCCAAACTAATTTATATGAGCTATATTTTTAAATAAATATTTATAGGTATAATGACCACATCTGTCACAAAAAATATATTTAATTTTAGGGGTAACATGCAATGTGGGTCCTTTAACAAATATAGTCAGCTTTTGTTGAGTATTACTACTCACAAAATAGATTTCTTCTTTTCTATATAAATGACCTTTATTAACAAGGAACATATTTAATGATTTGTTTCTAATTTTAAAATTTTTGAATGTTTGTTGTAATGCAACATTTTCCTTTTTGACTAAGTCTTATTGAATCTTGGATTTTAATGATGAAATCAATTGTAAATTATTTAATCTAATCTATATACTGAGAAAAGTGTGCAGGATTAACTACGATAGCAGTAAGATACAAAGCAGGTATTATGCCGAAGTCAAAATCAAGATCTCGTTGGGAGTTCAAGAGTTCGTCAGAAGTCCGAACGTTCGTCGAAAATTCTACCGGAACCAACCGAGAAGTCCAGGAGCTTGCCAAAGAAGCTCATCGAAACTCGAGAAGAAGATCATCGTAAGGTTTAGGAACATGCCGGGAGTCCGTCGGAACATTGCCAACAGTTCGTCGGAAGTTCATCGGAAGCTCACCGGAAGAGCATTTGACATATCGAAACAAGAATGCTTTATGAATTGTCTTAATTATTGTAGTTAGTCCGTAAATTGAGTTATGATTAGGAGGTAATCCCACTAACTTAGTTAGGGGCCAACTAGGCCCTTAATAGGGCTGAATTTGGCCAGATTAAACAGCCCATTCAGCCCCTAAAATCATGGCCGGTGGTGGCACCGCTTGGGAGACCCAGTCTCCCAGGTGGTCTTAGTGGTGGTACCGCCAGTATTAGGTGGCAAGCAGTAGTACCGCCCAATAATGGCGGTGGTATTGCTAGTACCCCGAAATCCGAGGATATGACACTTTTTGGCTCTAATTTTAAAGCTAATAGGGCCTATAAATATCCCACCATTTTCTACATGAAAGGGCATGAATGTATTGGCATAATCCTAAATTCTTGAGTGTTAAAGTATTGTAAAAAGTGGTAGAGACCTCCTCCTCCCTTTCTAAGTGTTAAGATCATTCAAGAGAGGTGTAACACTTATAAGGGTTATCTCCTAAACCCGTGAAAAGGAGAAAGCACTGTAAAAGGTGGTTGGTCTTCGCCTATTGAAGGAAGGCCATTAGTGGACGCCGGTGACCTTGATAGAGGAGGAATCCGAAAGTGGATTTAGGTCACAACGACCCAATCACTCTAAATTCTGGTTTGCATTTCGTCTTGAGCAATTACCTTTCTTGCAAGCTATTTTACCTTCTTATTGCTTTCTCTATGCACTCATATGCTTTCAAGTTAAAATCATTATGAAGTGATTTTCGTCGGAATCGATTTTAATCGAAACGAAGACTTTTGAAAGGGGTAATTTTTCTGCTACACTAATTCAACCCCCCCCCTCTTAGTGCTGTTCTTGATCCTAACAATTGATATCAGAGCTAGGTCACTCTCATTTGGTTTGAAACCCAAGATAGATGATATTTTCTGGCAACCCAGAGAGTCATTCAATCATATGTCCGCCCATATTTAATGGAACGTATTACAACTATTGGAAGATTAGAATGAGGATTTTTCTAATTTTAATGGATTTTGAGTTATGAAATCTTGTAAAAAATGGTTTTCAAAAGTCTTCTCTTCCAATGAGCGATTGGAATGAGTTGAAGAAGAAGACTTTCACTTTAAATGCCAAGGCTATGAATGCCTTATTTTGTACTTTGGATAAAAATGAGTTCAATCGAGTGTTCATTTGTGAAACGACTTTTGATATATAACACACACTCGAAGTGACTCACGAAGGCACTAGTAGAGTAAAGGAGTCGAAAATTAATCTTTTAGTCCATACTTATGAGTTGTTTCAAATGAAACCGAGTGAGACCATTGGAGATATGTACACCTGATTTACGGATGTCGTCAATGGTCTAAAAGGACTTGATAAAGGTTTCTCAGATTTTGAACTTGGTAATAAAATCTTAAGATCCATAACAAAGAGTTGGGATCCTAAAGTAACGGCCATTCAAGAGGCCAAGGATTTAAATAACTTTCCTCTCGAAGAACTAATCGGGTCACTAATGACCTATGAGATGACTTGTAATACTCATGAAGAGCTTGAGAACAACCTTCCAAAGAATAGAAAGGATATGGTATTAAGTGTTGAATCTCGTATTTTGATGATGAAACTACTTGATATATGTTTATGATTTAATCTGCGTTTTGAGTGACGCAGGATGCTTCGATCAGGATGAGACAATTAAAGCAGGAAAATCATGTTGTGCCGAAGGAACATGTCAGAAGATTGGACGTCGGGCCAGTGGATCGGTCGACGTATCGACAGAAGGCTTCGGGCCGTGGACTCGGGCATCGGGCCAAGAAGAGCGGGTATTGTGCCAAGGATATCGGAGTTGCGGAGTCAACTGGCCGATTGGGCAATAGGCTGCACGAGAGGACGATGCGCCGAAGAATCGGACGAAGCGTCGAGGGACCAATGACATGTCGGACAACTTGGTTAATTGCTTAGGATTAATTGTCTCGATTGAAGTTTTGTTTTAATTGTGCAGGATTAACTACGATGAGAGTAAGACAAGCAACAGGAGTTGCGCCGGAGTCAAGATCATGATCACGTTGGGAGTTCGAGAGTTCGACGGAAGTTCGGACGGTCGTCGGAGGTTCAGAGAGAACAGATCCGAGAAGTCCAGAAGCTTGCCAAGCGAAGCTCGTCGGAACTCACCAAGTGGATCGTCGCAAAGTCCAGGAGTATGCCGGATGTCCGCAGAAGGATCACCGAGGGTTATCGGTTGATCGACGGAAGTTGGCAGGAAACTCGCCGGAAGAAGCGATTGACGCATCGGAGCAAAGCTGCAGAAGTTGTCTTAGAGTTAATCGTAGTTAGCATGATGATTAAGCATGAAAATGGGAGGTGATCCCATTAGCTTAATCTTGGGGCAATTGGGCCCCTAAAAAGATTCAAAGTGGGCCGAATGGAGTGAACCATTCGGACCCTGATTGCACCAGGAGGTGCAACCGCCCCAGCCAGGAGGTGCAACCGCCTGGGCTGTGGGGTTGGGAGGTGCAACCGCCCCAGCCAGGAGGTGCAACCGCCAGGGCTGCGAGGCTGGGAGGTGCAACCGCCCCAGCCAAGAGGTTGCACCGCCAGAGCTCAAGTTCCGAGCTCTGCCAGGCGATGCAACCACCGAGCTCAGTCTTCGAGCTCTGGCAGATAGGTGCATCAGCCTGAGCTCAGTCTCGAGCTCTGCCAGGTGATGCATTCACCAAGCTCAGTCTTCGAGCTCTGGCAGAGAGGTGCATCAGCCTGAGCTCAGTTTCGAGCTCTGCCAGGTGATGCAACCACCGAGCTCAGATTTCGAGCTTTGCCAGGTGATGCAACCACCAAGCTCAGTCTTCGAGCTCTGCCAGGTGATGCAACCATCGAGCTCAGTCTTCGAGCTCTGGCAGAGAGAAGCAATCGGCAGAGCTCAGTCTTCGAGCTCTGCCAGGCGGTGCCACCTCTCCAGTCGAGAGGTGCAACCGCCTGATCCCAGAATTCTGGGATTTGATCGTTTTGAGCTCGAATTTTGAATTGGGTTGGGGCCTATAAATACCCCACCCATTCAGCACTGAAAAGATACAGACCTACACCGAAATCTTGATCTTTTCTGTGATTCTAGGAGCTCAAAAGTGTTGTAAATCCTTTAAGTCTCCTCATTCTGTTCTTCAAGTTTTCAGTTGTAAAGTGAGGAGAGAAAGGTCTGTAAAGGTTGTCTCCTGAGCCTGTCAAAAGGAGAGAAACTGTAAAAGGGCAGTTAGCCTTCGCCCATTGAAGGAAGGCACCTAGTTTACGTCGGCAACCTCGTCGGTGGAGGAAGCCAAAAGTGGAGTAGGTCAAGGCTGACCGAACCACTCTAAATCTCTGGTTTACGTTTATTTTCGAGCACTTTATCATTACTGCAAACCTCCTTCATTGCTACTGCTCTCTGCGCTTCCACGAACAAGTTCTAAGTGCTGTTCTTCCGAATCTGCATTCAGACGTAAATTCGTATTTTTCATACATTACTGTTTACGTTTACGTTTGATTCTGCAGAACTGTCTTCCGTGCTTTTACGAACGAGTTTCTTTGCAGTTTACACTCACATTTTGATCCTATTGATAACTGCAAACTTTCCTCTACGATTTTACGAACGAGTTTCAGCATTTAGACGTAAAACTGCATTCAGACGTAAATCGGCTTTCCTCGCTCAATCATCAGATTTCAGTTCACGTTTACGTCTTGATTTCAACTGCATACTGCCTTCTGCGAGTATACAAACAAGTTTCAAAGTTTAGACGTAAATCTGCGTCTAGACGTAAAACTGCGTTTAGACGTAAATCTGCGTTTAGACGTAAATCTGAGTTTAAGACGTAAATCTGAGTTTAGACGTAAATCTGCGTTTAGACGTAAAACTACGTTTAGACGTAAATCTGCGTTTAGACGTAAATCTGCGTTTAGACGTAAATCTGCGTTTAGACGTAAAACTGCGTTTAGACGTAAATCTGAGTTTAGACGTAAACTGCGCTTAGACGCAAAACTGCGCTTAGACGCAATCTGCACTTAGACGCAAAACTGCGCTTAGACGCAATCTGCGCTTAGACGCAAACTGCACTTAGATACAAACTGAGAATTTGCTTTTGCATCATAATAGTTTTTGAACGAACGCAGCTTTTGGTTTTTAATCGCTGTAAGATTTCCGCTGCACTAATTCACCCCCCCCCCCCTCTTAGTGCTCTCGATCCTAACAATTGGTATCAGAGCGGGGTATTTCTCATTTCGGATTTACACCCGAGAGAAATGACTTTTCAAGAGGGCTGTTCGGTCTTTCGTCCACCGTTCTTTAACGGATTGGACTACACTTATTGGAAAACTCGAATGAGAGTTTTCTTAATTTCTCTAAATCTGGATTTATGGAATATCATTGAAAACGGTTTTCAACTTCCCTCCAAACCGATGAACGAATGGTCGGTTTTGGAGAAGAAGAATTTTTCTTTAAACGCAAAGGCTATGAATGCCTTATTTTGCGCATTGGACAAAAATGAGTTCAATCGGATTTCTACGTGTGAAACGGCTTTCGATATTTGGCGCACTCTTGAAATCACGCACGAGGGAACTAGTAGAGTCAAAGACTCGAAAGTTAATATTCTACTGCTTGATTTCGAGCTTTTTCATATGAAACCAAGCGAAACCGTTGTTGACATGTACACCCGTTTTACAGATGTCGTCAATGGTTTAAAATCACTTGGTAAAAGCTTTTCGGATTTTGAACTCGTTAACAAAGATTTGCGCTCACTTTCTAAAACTTGGGATTCAAAAGTAACTGCTATTCAAGAATCGAAAAACTTGAACCATTTTCCACTTGAAGAACTAATTGGTTCATTGATCACATATGAAATGACGTGCAATGCACGTGAAGAACTTGAGAACCACCTTCCAAAGAACAGGAAGGATTTGGAACTCTGGACAAATGAATGCCACTTGAGCGATGACTCAAGTGATGAGGACAATGATGAACAAACCAACCTTCCAAAGAACAGGAAGGATTTGGGACATAGAACATTTGAAGACCACTCGAGCATAAGCTCAAGTGATGGTGAACTTAAAATGAAACGAAAATTAAAAAGCAAAAAGAATGGAACTACTTGCTTTAAACGCAAGAAGAAGAACAAAAATTGGGATGAATCGAGCTCCTCCGAAGAAGAGAAAGTCAACAAAAGCAAGGCGGCAAACTACGCCTTAACAGCCTACAATGATGAGGTAATCGAAATCCCCCTAATTTACTTCGAAATTACATGATGCTTTTCATGATGCACTTTTCTTTTTCTTTAAATTTTGTTGAAAATTATATTTTTAATAATTTAACCATGAAAATGCAAAAATATGATCATGCTTGTAATCTTGAAAATGATAATGAAAATTGCATGTCTTATGTTAATGCAAGATAGAAATCTAATGATTTTACACCTAGTGAGATTAATCTTATGTGCTTGAGAAGCAAGAATGTATATTTTGATGATTTTCATATTGCTTTTCAATGACGATACATGGCTTTTGTCTGGAAGGCTTGATATTTTTCATTGTCTTTGTTTATTAAATATAATGTATGGTTTTGACATAAGAATAAAGATTTGAGCATGCTATTATAAAGTCAATCATAAATTAAAATTAAAGAAGTTTTAGGCATTTATAAGAATCATTCAAAATTATCTTCAATGAAACCTTGCTTAATGTTGCAATGAAAATATTAAAGTTATACTTGATGATTTCAGATTTGACAAATGCTACACTTTAAATATGAATCATTCTTCAATCAGATTAAATGCTTCAATCATTTTTCTAACTCTAGAGTTCTCGATTTTGGTGAAATACAAGTGATAAATTCATTTATGATATCTTGTAAATCACTTGAATTATGAATGAGTTTTTCTTTTTTATGATGTGTTAAAAGAATCACTTAAAAAGAAAATGTTTTATCGAGATTAATGATTTCATGATATTATGTGAATCTCGAAACTAATTTTGATGAAATAGTAATAACGTTATTCATGTTATGAATTTTAAAAATGATAATATGCTTCATGTGATAATATGAATACATGAAACACTTATGATATTCTGTGTATTCATAAAATATTTATCTCATCATCCAATAACTCTTCTTGATATTCCTTATGAGATGAAATGAAATAATGCATGAAATACAAATGAGGAGTTAATAATCATGCATAATAGGATGTAATGAATTCTAGATACCATCGTTTGAATATCTATGATCATGCTGCCAAAATGATATATCACGAATGCTTGAATATCATGTTTGATATGCTCATGATGATGATTGATTTTTCGGTATCATGCATAAATTTTTTGAAATGTAATGTTAATAAATTTGTGCATTGAAACTATAATGATGCACAAATAAGAATGATTACTTACCTTTGTCATGATTTAGAAATTGATGTAAAGGGTTTTTCCCTTGTTGACAATGACAAAGGGGGAGATAGCTAGCTTGTACAAGTCAAGAAGATGAAAAAACTTGATTGCTAGCTTGCCTATCTCAAGAGGCAAAAATGCTAACTTGCACATCTAGCAAAACTTGACAAATTTGCATATATCAAGAAGCAAGAGTTGCTTTCTTGAACATCTCAAAATTGCTAGCTTGCGGGCGTTAAAATGTACAAATTTTTTGCTAGCTTGTATATGGTAAACCTGCTATCATACTATCATGATGATGAGTATGTCTTATCTTTATGATTGAATTTGAAAAACAATGGCAAAAATACGTCTTAATGATTGAACGTGTTAAAATTATTTTTCGAACCTTCTTGATTGAATGATTGAATCACTTGACTGGCATAATGATTTTACACAATTACATGTTGAAAATTATGTGCTTGAATACAAAACTTCCATGATAACAAGCATGCTTTACCTTCATGATTGTAATTGAATATCTATAGCAAAACCTTGTTCGAATGGAAGAAAGACTCAAATTTCATTTTCGGATTCTCTTGAGTCTAACATATCAAGTTCATTCTCTTCCAAACTTAACAAGCATATGCCATATCAAGTTTAGTTCATATCATTGATTTTTGACATATGTAATTGACTAGCAAATACATCTCTCATACACACATCATGTGAAAAATATTTTTTGAGAAATGGATTTGATGAATATGGATGAAAGTGTTTTTACTTGCAAGGATTTATTTCACATACATAACAACAAGCACTTATGCTTAAAATTTGCTTATATCATTCTCCGTTTTGTTGATGACAAAGGGGGAGAAATATATGAATTGATGCTATGAACACTGATGCTAGGCTTGCATCATCAAGAGATATATGAATTGATATGATTGCCATATTTGCAATGCTTGCATCATTAAGAGATATATGAATTGATGCTATGATTGCCAAACTTGTATTATGCCATGTTTTCATCATGCGTTAAGATATCAAGAACTTGTATCGTAATTTTACGCGTTGATATCCTACCATGTGAAGAAATGCTATAATTGATAAACACTTGAAATGTTTGCATTATGATATCAAAAGCCTACATCGCAATTTTTCATGTTGGTATTTGATATTAGCAAACTTGCATGATGATAAAACTTGATATTATGATTTTCATGCAATGAGTTGAACCAATATCACACACACTTGATTGTAGTACTTCTCCTTTTTGTTGATGACAAAGGGGGAGAAGTATGTTGATGACATGACATGTGATGCATAAGTTTATGCATAAGTTCATGTTGACGTGTTGCAAGTATTCATGATGAATATTGCAATGACTTGAATTCAGTTTGAATTCAAGGTTCTATCAATATGGCATATTGATAGGGGGAGTTTGTTTAAACTCCGGGAGTTAAGTTTAACTCCGTCATCAAGTGATTGTCATCATAAAAAAGGGGGAGATTGTTGAATCTCGTATTTTGATGATGAAACTACTTGATATATGTTTATGATTTAATCTGCGTTTTGAGTAACGCAGGATGCTTCGATCAGGATGAGACAATTAAAGCAGGAAAATCATGTTGTGTCGAAGGAACATGTCAGAAGATTGGACGTCGGGCCAGTGGATCGGTCGACGTATCGACAGAAGGCTTCGGGCCGTGGACTCGGGCATCGGGCCAAGAAGAGCGGGTATTGTGCCAAGGATATCGGAGTTGCGGAGTCAACTGGCTGATTGGGCAATAGGCTGCACGAGAGGACGATGCGCCGAAGAATCGGACGAAGCGTCGAGGGACCAATGACATGTCGGACAACTTGGTTAATTGCTTAGGATTAATTGTCTCGATTGAAGTTTTGTTTTAATTGTGCAGGATTAACTACGATGAGAGTAAGACAAGCAGCAGGAGTTGCGCCGGAGTCAAGATCATGATCACGTTGGGAGTTCGAGAGTTCGACGGAAGTTCGGACGGTCGTCGGAGGTTCAGAGAGAACAGATCCGAGAAGTCCAGAAGCTTGCCAAGCGAAGCTCGTCGGAACTCGCCAAGTGGATCGTCGCAAAGTCCAGGAGTATGCCGGATGTCCGCAGAAGGATCACCGAGGGTTATCGGTTGATCGACGGAAGTTGGCAGGAAACTCGCCGGAAGAAGCGATTGACGCATCGGAGCAAAGCTGCAGAAGTTGTCTTAGAGTTAATCGTAGTTAGCATGATGATTAAGCATGAAAATGGGAGGTGATCCCATTAGCTTAATCTTGGGGCAATTGGGCCCCTGAAAAGATTCAAAGTGGGCCGAATGGAGTGAACCATTCGGACCCTGATTGCACCAGGAGGTGCAACCGCCCCAGCCAGGAGGTGCAACCGCCTGGGCTATGGGGTTGGGAGGTGCAACCGCCCCAGCCAAGAGGTGCAACCGCCAGGGCTGCGAGGCTGGGAGGTGCAACCGCCCCAGCCAAGAGGTTGCACCGCCAGAGCTCAAGTTCCGAGCTCTGCCAGGCAATGCAACCACCGAGCTCAGTCTTCGAGCTCTGGCAGATAGGTGCATCAGCCTGAGCTCAGTCTCGAGCTCTGCCAGGTGATGCATTCACCAAGCTCAGTCTTCGAGCTCTGGCAGAGAGGTGCATCAGCCTGAGCTCAGTTTCGAGCTCTGCCAGGTGATGCAACCACCGAGCTCAGATTTCGAGCTTTGCCAGGTGATGCAACCACCAAGCTCAGTCTTCGAGCTCTGCCAGGTGATGCAACCATCGAGCTCAGTCTTCGAGCTCTGGCAGAGAGAAGCAATCGGCAGAGCTCAGTCTTCGAGCTCTGCCAGGCGGTGCCACCTCTCCAGTCGAGAGGTGCAACCGCCTGATCCCAGAATTCTGGGATTTGATCGATTTGATCGTTTTGAGCTCGAATTTTGAATTGGGTTGGGGCCTATAAATACCCCACCCATTCAGTACTGAAAAGATACAGACCTACACCGAAATCTTGATCTTTTCTGTGATTCTAGGAGCTCAAAAGTGTTGTAAATCCTTTAAGTCTCCTCCTTCTGTTCTTCAAGTTTTCAGTTGTAAAGTGAGGAGAGAAAGGTCTGTAAAGGTTGTCTCCTGAGCCTGTCAAAAGGAGAGAAACTGTAAAAGGGCAGTTAGCCTTCGCCCATTGAAGGAAGGCACCTAGTTGACGTCGGTAACCTCGTCGGTGGAGGAAGCCAAAAGTGGAGTAGGTCAAGGCTGACCGAACCACTCTAAATCTCTGGTTTGCGTTTATTTTCGAGCACTTTATCATTACTGCAAACCTCCTTCATTGCTATTGCTCTCTGCGCTTCCACGAACAAGTTCTAAGTGCTGTTCTTCCGAATCTGCATTCAGACGTAAATTCGTATTTTTCATACATTACTGTTTACGTTTACGTTTGATTCTGCAGAACTGTCTTCCGTGCTTTTACGAATGAGTTTCTTTGCAGTTTACACTCACATTTTGATCCTATTGATAACTGTAAACTTTCCTCTACGATTTTACGAACGAGTTTCAGCATTTAGACGTAAAACTGCATTCAGACGTAAATCGGCTTTCCTCGCTCAATCATCAGATTTCAGTTCACGTTTACGTCTTGATTTCAACTGCATACTGCCTTCTGCGAGTATACAAACAAGTTTCAAAGTTTAGACGTAAATCTGCATCTAGACGTAAAACTGCGTTTAGACGTAAATCTGCGTTTAGACGTAAATCTGAGTTTAAGACGTAAATCTGAGTTTAGACGTAAATCTGCGTTTAGACGTAAAACTACGTTTAGACGTAAATCTGCGTTTAGACGTAAATCTGCGTTTAGACGTAAAACTGCGTTTAGACGTAAATCTGAGTTTAGACGTAAACTGCGCTTAGACGTAAAACTGCGCTTAGACGCAATCTGCACTTAGACGCAAAACTGCGCTTAGACGCAATCTGCGCTTAGACGCAAACTGCACTTAGATACAAACTGAGAATTTGCTTTTGCATCATAATAGTTTTTGAACGAACGCAGCTTTTGGTTTTTAATCGCTGTAAGATTTCCGCTGCACTAATTCACCCCCCCCCCTCTTAGTGCTCTCGATCCTAACATTAAGAACTCAAGAAGACCACTTGAAAGAAAATTTAAGTGATGAGGACTTTGATGATAACTTGGCACTCTTGACAACAATGTTCAAAAAAATTATAAAAAACATAAATATAAAAATGACACTAAAAATAAATTTGAACCTAAAAAAGAACAAGTAATATGCTACGAGTGCAAGAAGCTGGGACATTTCAAGAGAGAATATCCTATAGCAAAGAAGACGCAACCAAAGAAGAAGAAGGCTCTTAAAGCAACATGGGACGACTTAAATGCATCAGAAGAAGAAGAGCAAACTAACACCGAGCAAGTTGCTTACTATACGCTAATGGCTATTGGAGATGAGGTAAGCAGTTCATTAGATGCAAGTTTATCTTTTGATGAATTACTATACGCTTTTCATGATTTATTTGATAAATATAAATTAGTTAGTAAAAAATATAAATTGTTAAAAAAAGAACATGCTTCTCTTGTTAGTGATTTTGATAGACTAAAAATTGAGCATGATGATAGTTTAGCTCCTTGCATAAAATGCAATCAATTAGAAACACTTAGAAAGGAAAACTTGCTACTCAAAGAAACCTTAGAAAAATTTGAGGTTAGTAGCAAGTCCTTAAATATGATCCTTGCTAATAAGGGTCACATTCATAAAAGAAGAGATGGAATCGGCTTTGTGAGTAACGCTCATAAGAATCCAACAATCTTTGCAAGTTTCACCCCAAAACAAAAGCAAGTTTTGTTACAAATTTGGATATGTTATGTACAAATGTCTATTTAAAAAATATAGTCCACATAAATTGATTTGAGTTTCTAAAGGAACCTTAAATGACTCAATACAACATTATAAGTTGTATAGATTGATTTTTGAGGCACCCAAGGTCAAATGGGTATCTAAAAATCACCCATTTTTGTAGAAATATTTACCATCATAAGCTAGGAGCAAGAGATGATACATTGATGGTGGATGCTCAAGGCATATGACCGGAGATCCATCTCAATTCTCTAAGCTCACTAGCCTAGACGAAGGATATGTCACCTTCGGAGATAACAAGGGTAAAATTATTGGCAAAGGAACCATAGGTAACAAATCCAACTTCTTTATTGAAGATGTATTGTTGGTTGATGGCTTAAAATATAAACTTTTGAGCATTAGTCAATTGTGTGATTAATGATACATCATTAGATTTGAATCCAATGCTTGCATTATTGAAAAATCATACAAAAACACATCTATGATTGCCCTAAAATAAAATAATATATACATTATCGACATTGATGATCTTTGTAATGAAATATGTTTTTCAGTTTTGAATGACGATGCTTGGCTTTAGCATAAGAGATTAGGTCATGCTAGCATGAAATTAATATCTCAAATCTCATTTAAAGAACTTGTAGGAGGAATTCCTCACATTAAGTTTGTTAAAGACAATGAGTGTGATGTATGTCAACTAGGAAAACAAATAAAAGGTAGTTTCAAACTAAAGAACCAAATAAGCACCTCTAGACCATTGCAATTGATCCATATGGACTTGTTCGGACTAATTGCTACATCAAGCCTAGGAGGTAGCAAATACGCCTTTGTCATCGTCGATGATTATAGTAGATACACTTGGCCTTACTTTTTGGCACACAAAAGTGATTGCTTTAGGCATTTTTCTAAGTTTTGTAAACTTGTTCAAAATGAAAAGAGTTTTATGATTTCATCAATTCGAAGTGATCATGGTGGTGAATTTTAAAACTGTAATTTCCAAAAATTTTGTGAATCTAATGGATTCAACCATAATTTTGCTACTCTAAGAAATCCTCAACAAAATATAGTAGAAAGAAAAAATAGAAATTTACAAGAAATGGCTAGAACCATGTTAAACGAACATAGCCTTCATAAATATTTTTGGGCCAAAGCCGTAAATACGACATGCTATGTCATGAATAGGGTTCTAGTAAGACCATTACTCTCTAAAACTCCTTATCAGTTGTGGAATAATAAAAAGCCCAATGTTTTATATTTTAAAGTTTTCGGGTGTAAATATTTTATCTTAAATGAAAAAGATACCTTTGGAAAGTTTGATGCAAAATTCGATAAAGAAATTTTTCATGGCTATTCTTCTATTTCTAAAGTATTTCATATTTTTAATATAATAACTTTGGTTATAGAAGAATCTATTAATGTTATTTTTAATGAAGTTTCCAGAGTTAAGAAAAATGATTTTGATGATGATCTTAATTTTGATTCTTTGAATTTAAATGAAACACTTTCTCCATCTAGCAACTTGGATGCATCTTCTTCTGAAACATCCTTATCCAAGGAATGGAAGTATGTAAATGCTCATCCAAAGGAGCTAATCATAGGAGACACATCAAAAGGGGTTCAAACTCGTTCTTCTCTTAAGAATTTTTGTGCCAATGCCGCTTTTCTCTCCCAAATTGAACCTAAATGCATTGACGAGGCCTTGAAAGATGATTCATGGGTTATCACAATGTAAGAAGAGTTAAATCAATTTGAGAGAAATGAGGTGTGGAAGCTTGTTCCAAGGCCAAATGACCATTTAGTTATTGGTACTAAATGAGTCTTTAAAAATAAGCAAGATGAATTTGGTATTGTGGTTAGAAATAAAGCAAAATTATTGGCCAAGGATTTCAACCAAGAAGAAGGTATCGATTATGAAGAAACCTTCGCTCCTGTGGCACGATTAGAAGCCATAAGGATGCTCCTTGCCTATGCTAATAGTAATAATTTTAAGTTATTTCAAATGGATGTTAAAAGTGCTTTTATTAATGATTTTATTTTCGAAGAAGTTTATGTTGAACAACCTCCCAGATTTGAAAATGATAATTTTTCTAATCATGTGTTTAAATTGACTAAAGCTCTCTATGAATTGAAATAAGCCCCAATGACTTGGTATGAGAGACTTAGCTCATTTCTTATCCAAAATAATTTCTTTAAAGGTAAGGTCGATACCACATTATTTATTAAAAAAATTAAAAATAAATTTTTTATTATTCAAATTTAGGTTGATGATATTATTTTCGGTTCCACGAATGAATCTTTATGTGAATCATTTGCAAAGAGTATGAGTCTAGAGTTTGAAATGAGTTTGATGGGGGAACTAACATTCTTTTTAAGTTTCAAATCAAATAACTTATTGATGGTATTTTTCTTAGTCAAATAAAGTATACATTAAACTTATTAAAATAATTTAATCTGGATAGTTCAAAGGCTATCAATACTCCTATGAGTACTTTCACTAAATTAGATATTGATGAAAGTGGAGAAAGTTTTGATAAAAACTTATAGGGGCATGATATGTAGTTTACTATACCTCACCGCAATTAGACCGGACATCATGTTTAGTGTAGGACTTTGTGCTAGGTTTTAATCTAATATGAAGATATCTCATCTTAAAGTTGTTAAAAGAATTCTAAGATATCTTAAAGGAACCACTAATCTAGGACTTTGAAAATTTTGAATTGATTGCTTATGCTGATGAGGATTTTGCTGGATGTAGATTAGATAGAAAAAGAACATATAGAACATGTCAATTATTAGGTCATGCACTTGTATCTTGGTCTTCTAAGAAACAAAACTCGGTTGCACTATCTACAATTGAAGCTGAATACATAGTTGTGAGTGCATATTGTGCATAAGTTGTGTGGATAAAAAATACTTTAGAGGATTATAAGATTCACCTTAAGAACAGTCTCATAAAATGTGATAACACAAGTGTAATATGTTTAACAAAAAATCCCATTCAACATTTTGGAACTAAACATATTGACATTAGGCATCATTTTATACGAGATCATGTTAATAATCATAATGTAATTTTAGAATTCATTGATACAAAACATCAATTGGCCGATATCTTTACAAAACCTTTAAATGAAGAACAATTTGATTTTATTAGAAGGGAGTTAGGAATATTAAGTTGTCCAAATGCATGAATTTGATGTATTTCTTTTCTGAACTTTCTTGATTCTTTAAAACTCTCATGAAATTATTTCATAAATAAGGCTTTCATGAAATCTGAAATATGAATCTACTAAGTACCAAATTTTTAATGAGAAATGGATTTGATTTATGAAGGTTTATTCATGGAATTTCCTTTTCATATGATTCTTCTTTCACATAAATTCTTCCTTACTCTTCCCATGAAAGAAGCATTTTTATGAATTTTTAAGTACGAGATGATTACTTGCAAGAATGAGGATTTGATTTCATATGAATATTTTGATCCTTTTCATGAATCCCTTTTTTTTTTGTCAAAATTGAAGCATGATTTAATGAAACTTATTTACTATTTTTGACTTAGTTCAAATCATTTCACAAATTTGGTTCTTATTGGATTCCCTCCTTACCTTCCTTCCTCTTCTTCATGCAAAGTTTTTGACGACAAAGGAGGAGAAGTTGATAGAATCTATCACTTTAATGTTGATAAATTTTGATGTTGAGAATTTGTGAATATTACCATGCAACGATGCAATATTGATTGGATAAATTAGTTTGATACTTGAATTTTTTTTTACCACACTTTCATTGTTAAATTATTCTCCTTTTTGTTGATGACAAAGGGGGAGAAGTAATACCAAAATATGGTAAATTGATGACAAATTGGCATTGTAGATGTATGCAATGTATCTTATCGTAAATGCTTATCATAAACACTTGTATGCTTTGTGGCATGCTTGAAATATAATTGGAATCATCATATAAATTGCAACACATCACAAATGCTTGAAACATATCAAAATGTACTTCATATGCATTATAGATAAATGTCTTTTATTATGATAAGATATCTTGAGCTTAGCTTGCTATTTTACAATTGATATCTTGCCATAGAATGATAGAATGCTATCTTTGTCATTTTGATATGTTTTACATTTGAAATACGTATTATACTTGAAAATGATGATTATCTATCTTTAGACTTGAAAATGGATGTCATGCCTCGACATTATTTTTATTGATAAATACGTGGCATTGTATTTTGAGAATGTTAAATCATGATAGGAATCATGATGTGCATGTTGATAAGTTTAAATGAACTTAACTTATCGGTTTGATACTTGAATTTAAAGGTCTTGAATTCAAGAATATTTTTTCTCAAAGTATGGCATATAGATAGGGGGAGTTAAGGATAACTCCGTTATCAATTGATTGTCATCACCAAAAAGGGGGAGATTGTTGAATCTCGGATTTTCATGATGAAATCAATTGTAAATTGTTTGATCTAATCTATATGTTGAGAAAAGTGTACAGGATTAACTACAATAGCAGTAAGATACAAAGCAGGTGTTGTGCTAGAGTCAAGATCGAGATCTTGTTGGGAGTTTAAGAGTTCGTTGGAAGTCCGGACGTTCGTCGGAAGTTCTGCTGGAACGAACCGAGAAGTCCAGGAGCTTGCCAAAGAAGCTCATCGGAACTCACCAAGAATATCATTGTAAAGTTTAGGAGCTTACCAGGAGTCCGTCGGAACATTGCTAGCAGTTCGTCGGAAGATCGTTGGAAGCTCGTCGGAAGAGCAATTGATGTGCCGGAACAAGAATGCTTTGTGAATTGTCTTAATTATTGTAGTTAGTCCATAAATTGAGTTAGGATTGGGAGTAATCCCATTAACTTAGTTAGGGGCCAATTGAGCCCTTAATAGGGCTGAATTGGGCCAGATTGAACAGCCCATTCAGCCCCTAAAATTATGGCCGACGGTGGCACCGCTTGGGAGGCCCAGTCTCCCAAGTGGTCTGGACGGTGGTACCACCCAGATTGGGTGGTGGTACCATTGGCAGTTAATGCTGCCAGCGGTGGTACCACCCTTGTCAAGCGGTGGTACCGCCAGAGCTTGGTCTTCGAGCTTTGTAAAGCGGTGGTACCGCCCAGACTGGGCGGTGGTACCAGCTATTGTTAGGTGGCAGGTGGTAGTACCGCCCAGTAATGGTGGTGGTATCGCCAGTACCCTGAAATCCAAGGATATGACACTTTTTGGCTCTAATTTTGTAGCCAATGGGGCCTATAAATACCCCACACTTTTCTGCATGAAAGGGCATGAAAGCATTGTCATAATCCTGAATTCTTGAGTGTTAAAGTGTTGTAAAAAGTGCTAGAGTCTTCCTCCTCCCTTTCTCAATGTTGAGATCATTCAAGAGAGGTGTGAGACTTGTAAGGGTTATCTCCTAAACCCATGAAAAGGAGAAAGCACTGTAAAAGTTAGTTGGTCTTCGCCTATTATAGGAAGGCCATTAGTGGATGCTGGTGACCTCGAGGGAGGAGGAATCTGAAAGTGGATGTAGGTCACAACGACCGAACCACTCTAAATTCTGGTTTGCATTTCATCTTGAGCAATTTACCTTTCTTGCAAGCTACTTTACCTTCTTGCTGCTTTCTCTACGCACTCATATGCTTTCAAGTTAAAATCTTTACGAAATGTTTTTTTGTCAAAATCAGTTTTAATTGAAACGAAGACTTTTGAAAGGGGTAATTTTTTCGTTGCACTAATTCACCCCCTTTAATACAAGTCTAACTTTTGAAAGGGGTAATTAGTGCCACTCTTGATCCTAACAAGTCTAACTCTTCACATTTAATACAAGAGGGTAACATGCAATTGTCATGCTTATTTTTTATTTTTTAAATTTACTAGAGAGAGAAGCATGATCCTTTTTTAGCAATTTATATTTCTTACTAACTAATTTAAATTTATCATATAAATCATGAAAAGCATTAGGTAATTCATCATAAGATAAAAGTATTTTGATTGAGTCATATACCTCATCATTGAGAGCCATCAAAGCGTAGTTCGGCACCACATCTTCATTGGTTTGCTCTTTATTTTCTGATGCACTTGATTCGTCTCAAATTGCCTTGAGTGCTTTCTTCTTCTTTAGTGCTAGTATCTTCTTCTTCAGTTATGGACATTCACTTTTAAAGTGCCTCGGCTTCTTGCATTTATAGTAGATGATTGTGTCATGTTTCTTGCAAGTCATTTCATAGGTCATTAATGATCCTATAAGTTCTTAAAGAGGAAGATAGTTCAAGTCATTTACTTCTTAAATATCGGTTACCTTTAGATCCCAATTTTTTAGAAGAGATTATAAAATTTTATTAACAAGTTTAAGATTAGTATAAATTTTACCAAGAGCTTTCAAACCATTAACAACATCTATAAAATGGGTATACATGTCACCAATGGTTTTGGTTGGTTTTATTCTAAACAATTCATAGCTATGCATAAAGATGTTAATATTAGATTCTTTAACTCTACTTGTGCCTTCATGTGTAACTTCGAGTGTGTGCCAAATATCATGTGTAGTTCGGTAGAACCCTAGAGGAATTCTATGTAGATTGATCTTTGAGAGGGATCAATCCTTGGAACGCTATAGGGGTTCCACCCTCCTAGAAGTTAGTCATATGGCTGCAATTGTAGATAGATCTTGTTCTCAAAGAGATGAAGGCTACATGCTTATATAGGGCTCTAAACCCTAGCCCTAGGGGCTGGTTCCTAAGTGAGTTACACCTTTTGCCCTCAACCCTAGCCAACCAGCCTAGTAAAGGGGAGGGGGGGGGGGGGGGGTGTGCGCGGGGGCGGTTAGAAAGCCCAAAGATCCAAATATAAATCATAACCACTCTTCTTTATAGGATAGAGGCAGCTAGGTGGGGTTTATTATAATCTCACAGGGTTTTTATTAGTTGCTTCTTGGTTGAGTAGGACCCAACCCTACTAGAGTCCCATCAAGCCCACCCTCTCCAAATCAGCCTTGTCATTAAGGCTGAGGTTCCATGAACTCATAGAACCGGGTCTTCAACTCCTCATATGATTCCTTTGTGGTATCTTCGAGTGATAAATTATTCCAATGCACTAGTACTTCAATAGAGGGACTTCGGCGATGCATCACGATTTTGCAATCGAGGATGGCTTGTGGTTGAGCTTGAATATCTCTATCATCAGTGGTGTTAGGTAGTTGGATCTAGGATGACTCGTGTTCTCCCAACTTGGGCTTCAAGTATGACACGTGGAAGACAAGGTAAATTTTGGCATCCTTAGGCAATTTAAGTCTGTACGCCACAGCTCCAATATGCTTTGTGATCCGATAGGGCCTATAAAAATGTGGGGATAGCTTCTTGGAGGCTCATGTGTTGATGAAGAGTTGCTTGTATGGCTGTAGGCGAAGATAAACCTAATCTCCTACTGAAAATTTTCTTTTGTTTCATCGTGTGTCAGCTTATTGCTTTATTCTAGCTTGAGCGGTAGAGAGATTATCCTTTAGCAATTGTAGGAGTTGTTGAATCTTGGATTTTGATGATGAAATCAATTGATAAGTTAGTAATCTAATATGTATTTTGAGTAACACAAGATTAGCTTCGATCAAGGAGAGGCAAATTGATTAAAGTAGGAGGAATCATACATTGGGCTAGAATGAACATGTTAGAAGATTGGACGTCGGGCCGGAGGATCGGTCAACGTGTCGGTAGAAGGCTTGTGCCATGAATTCGGGCATCGGGCTGAAGGATCGAAAATTGTACCAAGGAGATCGGAAGTTACGGGAGTCAATATGCCGATTGAGTAATATGCTGAAGGAGAGGATGATGCATCGAAGGATCGGACGAGCGCCGGATGAACCAATGACATACTAGATAAAGGATTCATACTTTGTAATCATTTATCTAAGATTAAAGTAGTTTAGGGGGCTAATTAAGTTACCTTTTGGTGTAATCATGCTAACTTAATTAGGGACCAATTGAGCCTTTATTGGGACTGATTTGGGCTTATTGGGAGGCCCATTTAGTGACCCAAAAGTTGGGTCAAGCGGTGGAACCGCCTGTGAGTTGAAAAACTCAAAAAACTCGATCTCTAAGGCTATCAGATGGAGGTACCGCCCGTACCCCGAAATCTCGGGGATTTAAATTTTGGGCTCCAAATTTGAATCCATTTGGGGCCTATAAATACCCCACTCTTACCTGCTTGGTATATTAAGAAAGTGAATTAAAAAGGGGAAAAGATGTTGAATCTCGGATTTTGACGATGAAGTCAATTATAAATTTTTTAATCTAACCTATATGTTGAGAAAAGTGTGTAGGATTAACTACGATAACAGTAAGAAATAAAGCAGGTGTTGTGCCAGAGTCGAGATCGAGATCTCATTGGGAGTTCGAGAGTTTGTCGGAAGTCTGGACGTTCTGTCACGGACAAACTTCTAAACAAGATGTTTGATGTAATGCTTATGTATCTCCGTGTCTTTTGGCATGTTCATGCCTTGTACAACATGTAGAGGGGCGGCCGAAGACTTAATAGTCCCATTTTAGTTGGGTTGGTGGCCTTTTTAGGCTTGTAAATAAAGGTTGTGTCATGTGGACACGTGCGAGAGATTTTCGGTCTATAATGGACCATTTTACCCTTTGTTGTGCCACTGTTTAGAGCTTGTAAAGTCTGTTTGTAATTTGCATTGTCTATGAAGTGTTTTTCGGAGATGTTTGCTTGTGGATCTCGATTGAGGCGTTCTCTCTAACCCATTCTCTCTTTTGTTGGTCCTAAGGGACAATAGGAGGCTTCGGGGAGGCTGACCTTTGCGGACGGACACGCAAGGGTGCCGCATGACTTAGGCAAAACCAGCTAAGTCCGTGACAGATGGTATCAGAGCAGGACAAGCACTCATAGAAACACTTAGCATGCAAACGTGGGGGACCTAGCGGGGCTGCGTTGAGGGCAGTCAGCACACCCGTGACCGTTTGGGGGAAAACAAGCATGAAGATGTAGGGAAAAGGAGTCGCTCAGAGGAGTAGGCATTTGAGATTGGCATTCAGAGGAATGGCCAACCCTTCGCGCAAGAGGCACCACGAGAACAGGCAAGCTTGAAAGAATGTGGAGCACACAAAGGTTGGGATGGCTGAGTTTGAGCTACGGCTCAACGTTGACAACTATACTTGATGGTGCTTAAGGCAAGCGAGGCGCTTGGTAAAGGATGAGACCATGCAAGGTGGAATGAGTTGCTCAACGACCAAAAGAGTTTTGCAAAGCTCACAGAGGTGAGGGGAATTGCTAACTCAAAGAATTTGGTACTCATGCATGGGCTTGTATGCGGACGATGGAATGTTCGTGGCCATCCCAAGGCGACCGAAACTCGGCACCATGGAGCATTGAAACTTTCTCTTCGGCATGTGAAGGATACGTCCATAGGAGGCTGAAGTGTGTAATGAGTTCAACATGTTGCTAGACCTTGAGGGGTGCAGCGGGGATTGTATTGACGGGGAGTCGCAATCTAGTAAGTGCGTTTGCAGGAGGCAGAACAATGCATAGTTTGTTCAGCAGATCGGAGTAGTCCAAGGGGATGGTGGTCTCCGAAACGAAGAGAGATGTTGCTCCAATGGGATAGTTATCCAGGAGGGATAAGTCCCGACTCTCCAGAGGGAGAATCATGTGAGATGAACCTCACATGTTGAGAAGGAGTACCTCAACAAACAACAACTCCACAAAGCTCGATGGACTGAGCAAGCGGCGAGGAGTCGTCACATGATCTCGCTTGAGAGAATGCATTGGTGGATGCATTGCGAGATCAAGTGGGGGAGCGACCCAAAAGCAACTTAAATGAAAGCACACTTGGAGTCGATATGGAGATCGGACTCATGGGAGGGTTGACCCGTGGAATGGTGGGCGCGAGGGCCACCATCGACTCAATGCAAAAACGAGGAGCGGAGCAACTTGGGTGTAACTTGGCGAAGTACTCAAGCCGCATGAAGAGAGCCAGCATAAAAGTTGGAACATGGAGCAGAGGCACAGTGCTTTCCTTAGATAGAGGTCAAGGACATAAACTCTTGCAGAGGCAAGAGTAGGATCATGTTGTTCCATGGGTCCTTCATTCTGATGGAGCAGACTCATCTTGCATGGTGCCGAAGAAGAAGGGAGCTTCTGGGCACATGCACCTTATCTCGTAAAATCATTTGATGGAGGAACTAAGGCGACTCAATTTGCGGAGACGAAGTTGGGTTCAGAAGGCCTTAGCACGGGGCAAGAGGACGCAAAGGCGAGTACTCTTGAAGAATATACCACAGTGTTGTCATTCAAGTTGCCATGAAGGAAGCGGTGCACAACAGAAATTGTGCTGGTAGGGACAGAGGCCCAGGATCCAGACAATGGTGCACAAATTACAGTGAAGTCGGTGGACTTCGGGAGCTACTAGGCGACGGACTGTCCTAGAGCAGTGCTTAATCTAGGTGTGACCCAAGAGTGGGTGGATGAAGTCTGATTGCCAAAGGAGCGAACAAAATCGAAGGTGGAGGAGACCCTGCGATGTATTGGCAGAGGCCACACATGGAGGGTTCACAATTCGAGTTTATTCCACAAGGATCAGAATGCAATGGAGATATCACCAGGAGGTGACATGGTGTAGCAGATCATGGTGGAACAGTTTGTGGCAATGCGATACACACGACTTAGTCCCGGGACAGACTAGATCATATGGAGGTATGATCGGGAGCTACTGGAAGCTCCACTTCGGTGAACAACACGACGGCAAGAAGGGCTATGGATTCAAGGAGTGAAGGCCATGGTACCGCAGAGGCGGGTCTTCCGGGCGTGCATCGAATTTTACATCAGATGAAAACCTTGGTCATCAGCATATGGGGGCTATGTTCCACTAAGGGAAAAGTTCGAATGCAAGTACCGGTGAGTCCCATGGGAGGGACTTGATTATGCAGAGGTATGATCGAAGCAGCTGGAGAGTTGGACTGCTCCAGAGCTCATATTCGCTTAAGGGAGCTCGGCAAGTGAGAGGATAAGGCCGAGTAAGCGAACGTTGCTACCAAGGAAGCTAAGGAGAACAGAATCGGTGCAAACCCTACAACGCGATGGTAGAGGCCATGCATGGGAGTTGCAGTCTGTCTTTCCATCGACCAAACAGACTGCTTGGAGAACACAGAGGTGTTGAAGCAGGGGGTCAAAAGGGGCGAGGAAGCGACAACGAGTTCAGAGGGACTTAGCTACCCAAAATCAAGCATCAGTTAGAATGGAGGTGGACTCAAAGGAGTGCCACAGAGACATATCTACTGATCGTGAATAAAAGGGATGCAGATGCGAGGCGACGGATAGTAGGGCCATGGGCATGGCAGCGCCATGGTACCGCAGAGGCGAGACTTCCGTGAAAGTCATTGATCTCTTGCTCTCATGGAGGGAGAGTGCTTGGTCGTGAAAGGGGCCGAGGAGGTGGAGCATGCAGAGGTAATCTCCAAGTACCAAGACAAGGCTGAAGGGCAGAGGCAGAGGAACTTCGTAAGACCGGTGTCAATGAGCTTCTCATCAAGATAGCCGAAAGTGAAGGACTTCGGGTCATGCAAGAGTGCATAACCAAGGAACGAAGCAGGCAGTACACGGTGCTGTACCTTTGCTACTCAATAGAGTAGGTGGCAGGGTTGATGGAGAAGATGGTACAATCCCAGAGGCAACCAAACCTATGAGAGAATTACTCCAAGTTAGGGTGAAAACTTCCTGCATTCTAGAAGTTTGATGGCATTGAGAAGGTGAATCATAGTAACTAACTCAACGCAAGGAGTGCAAACACTTCAAGTGATTCATAAGTGTGAGCAAAGAGCAGGCGAAGGCTAGTAACCAGCTCGATGCACAATGATAGTTTAGCTCCATGTACAAAATGTGATGAACTAGAAATACTTCTAAAGAATAACTTGCTACTCAAAGAAACGTTAAAAAAATTTGAGGTTGGTAGCAATTCCTTGAACATGATCCTTGCCAATAAGGGTCACGTTCATAGAAAAGGCGGAATCGGATTTGTGAGTAGCTCTCACCAAAATCCAACCACCTTTACTAAAGGCCCTACTTTGCATGTCTTACCCCGAAACAAATACAACTTTTGTTACAAATTTGGGCATGTAGCTTATCATTGTCCTTTCAAGAAATGTTGTCCACGTAGATTGATTTGGGTTCCTAAAAGAACTTCAAGCGACTCAATGCAATATGATTAGCTATGTAGATCGATTTTTGAGGCAATCAAGGTCAAATGAGTATCTAAAAATAATCTCTTTTTGTAGAAAAATGTATCATCACAAGCTAGGAGCAAGAGATGGTATCTTGATAGTGGATGCTCAAGGCATATGACTGGAGATCCATCTCATTTCTCGAAGCTCACTAGCCTAGACTGTAACATCCCTCATTTTTAAAAAATTTGTAAGGGCTTATTTGTAATGTAAGGACCTAAGAGTAAATATTAAAAAATTGATATAATTTATGAAAGATTCAGATTTCAGCTAAAGAAAAAAAAATAGTAGACATATGTCACTAGCTAACCTAATGGTGCCACCTATGTTTATTCTATGGATGACACTGAAGCCCCTTTCATGCATGCTTGCCACATTGCAACCCTTATATTAGCTAAATCTAATGTATTAGAGGAGAAATAAAAGGATGAAAACTTAAGAAGCTGCAGCCAACATTGGTTTGAGATGAAGAAGAAGAAGAAGAAGAAGAAGAAGAAGAAGAAGAAGAAGAAGAAGAAGAAGAAGAAAAACTTTACTTTGGCTTGAGGTTTTGCATCAATTCCACACTTTTGTGACTCAAATTTGTTTAAGAAAATTATTCTAACCCCATTCTACAGAAATTATAATCGCTGTTTTCATTTTAATTCTTTATAATTCGAAAGATTTCAGCTTAGCACCAACCCATTCTTTTGTTTTGATACAAAGCCATGAATCTGTAATTTTTCGATAATCTGACCTCTATGCATTGTTTTGGACCTAACTTTTAGCACTAAACTCTGATTTATGCAAAGCCTAATCCATTTGAAAGTAGACTCAAATATCATTATTTTAACACTAAGATTGAATGATTTGGAGTTTAAATGCTTACTAAAACTTCTATTTCAATTAACTCTACAGATTTTGCAAGCTAGGGATGGAATTTATGACCTCTTGTTGCTTAACTGCTTATAACTTTCTGTTGGAAACTCAGATTTGTACAAAGTATGATTTATTAGAAATTAGACTCAAAAGTCTTCCTGTTTTTACCTAATTTGAAGTTTTTGGAGAATAATTGCAAACTAAAACATCTATTTTCATTGAGCTTGTGGATTCAGTAAAACAGAGCTAATGTTTTCAGACCTTCCGCTATGAAATTATTTGTAACTCCTTGTTATAAACTCCAATTCTTGCAAACTTTGATTTATCTAAAACTAGATTGAACAGCTTTCGAATGACACAATTTTATATAAATTAGAGTATAATTGGTTATCCAAATAATTTATAGAATCTGCCTTTTAGATTCTGCCAGAATCGAGCTTTGGTCGATTTCGCCTCTTATTGTTTCTTCTCTTTGGAAATTCATTTCGACAAAAACCATTAATTCAGTTGAGCTTTACATTATTGCTTTAAATTCTTATATACTTTTATCCTTCAATTATTTATACACCTGCAGCTATCATGTAAAGTTCATGTTTGCATCGCAATGATTCGTATAGGCACATGCATTCCGTTGTTTCGCATGTGTTTCCGATATGTACCAACTTTATTGTTCACAATGCCCTTTTGTACTCTGGTGTTAGTGGGATTGTCTGGTCCTTTGCCAAAAATGGTAAAGGGATTATTTGGACCTTTGCTAGAAATAGTAAAGGGATTGTCTTTGCCAGAAATGGTAAAGGGTATGTGCTTAGAGCCTGCGATGCTCTAGATTATGTTTGAGATGCCAATTCACTTTCTATTTGTTTGACATGATATCCAAGACTTTGGCTGTATTACTATGCATGCTTTGGATAAGAATGAAATGATATTGTAACTCTGCATTCGTCGAGTGGCTGTCTTTGAACTCTTGTATCTCTGCCTTGTATTTTGAAACCTTATTTGTTTGAAACTGTCCTCTTTGCCACATATATGTTAGTCACTTGCTGAGCTCTATGTGCTCACTCCGTTGCTATATAAATTTTTCAGGATAGCGTGTCGCTCGCTAGAATGTTTAAAACGGGCTGAGGTAGTGGAAAGCCAGATGATTTTGGAGCAAATCTTTCATACTTGATAAGTTGATATTGTATAAGTTCCATTTGTGTGTAATGAAATATCAACGATAACTCTATATTGATGTGTCTTGTAAATATTTGGAACGTACCTCTCATGTCGGGATTTTAGGAATGTTTAGTTTAAACTCTGTAATGATATAAACATGTGGTACATGTTGGTTTTGTGATTGTATAGATTGCCACGCTTATGGATTTATGATGTGGTTATAGTTTAGTTGAGTTGGCTTTGGATTTTGTGAATCATTAAGTGATATGATGGTATGATTATAAACTACATAGGTTTTATGAATTGTGGATTATATAAATGAATTTTGAGTTGAATATTTTCTTAGTATCCTCAAATGTGTGATTGGGTCTTGGAATGAAATGTATTGTTGATCTATAATAAATTCAGGGGGCATGATAGAGTGGTATCAGAGCATGATTTTGTTGAATCTCGAATTTTGATGATGAAGTCAATTGTCATTTGTTATCTAATCTATATGTTGAGATAAGTGTGCAGGATTAACTATGATGGAAGTAAGACATGCAGCAGGAGTAGCGCCAGAGTCAAGACCATGATCATGTTGGGGGTTCGAGAGTTCGACGGAAGTCCGGACGGTCGTAAGAGGTTCTGCGGGAACAAATCCGAGAAGTCCAGGAGCTTGCCAAAGAAGCTCGTCGGAACTCGCCAAGTGGATCATCGCAAGTCCAGGAGTTTGCCGGAAGTCCACTAGAGCATCATCGAGGGTTCGTCAGATGTTCGCCGGAAGCTCGCCGGAAGAAGCGTTTGATGCACCGGAGCAAGTTGCAGTATTAATGTCTTAAATATTGTAGTTAGTATGTAGATTAAGTTAAGAATGGGAGGTGATCTCATTAACTTAATCTGGGGGCACTTGGGCCCTTGACAGACCCAAATTGGGTCGAATGGATCAGCCCATTCGGACCTAGAATTCTTGGCCGATGGTGGCACCGCCCAGGAGTCTTGGTTTCCTAGGAATTTTGGGCAGTAGTACCACCCTTGTCAAGCGGTGGTACCGTCGGCAGTTATTACTACTAGCGGTGGTACCGCCCTTGTCAAGCGATGGTACCGTCTGAGCTCGGTCTCTAAGCGATGTCAGGCGGTAGTACCACCCGGATTGAGTGGTAGTACCGCTCAGTGATAGATGACAGGCGGTAGTACCGCCAGGACCCCGAAAAACTGAGAGATGATACTTTTCAGCTCCAAATTCAAACTAATTGGGGCCTATATAAACCCCCCCACCCTTTCTACATGAAAGGGTAATCAAAAGCTTGATCTTACTATGTGATTTTAGAGCTCAAAAGTGTTGTAAATGCCAAAAGTTCTCCTCCCTCTTTTCTTTCAAGTTTTGATCATTCAAGAGAGGAGTGAAAATTCTGTAAGGGTTGTCTCCTAAGCCCGTCAAAAGGAGTGAAACTGTAAAAGGGTGGTTAGCCTTCGCCCATTGAAGGAAGGCCTCTAGTAGATGCCGGTGACCTCGTTAGAGGAGGAAGTCGAAAGTGGATGTAGGTCACGTTTGATCGAACCACTCTAAAATCTGGTTTGCATTTCCTTTGTGCTATTTATCTTAACTGCAAACTGCCTTCCTTACTTTACTTCAAATATGTTTCCATAAGCTTTCAAAGTTATTATCTGCATGAAATAACTTTTACGTCGGAATCAGATTTCAACATACGAATGCAGTTTTAATCGTCGAAAGTTTTCCGCTACACTAATTCACCCCCCTCCCCCCCCCTCTTAGTGCTCTTGATCCTAACAATTGGTTTCAAAGCAAGGTTAACTCTCAATCGGATTAAAACTCAAGTAAGATGGCATACGTCGGAAACCAAGAGGGCCACTCTATTACACGTCCACCCACGTTCAATGAGATGGACTACACCTATTGGAAGACCCGAATGAGGATCTTCCTTATTTCAATAGATTTTGAACTTTGGAATCTTGTCGAAAATGGATTTTCAAAGTCTTCTCTTCCAATGATTGATTGGAATGAATTGGAGAAGAAGACTTTCACTCTTAATGCAAAGGCTATGAATGCCTTATTTTGTGCACTTGATAAAAATGAGTTCAATCGTGTTTTGGTTTGTGAAACTGCGTTTAATATTTGGCATACACTCGAAGTGACTCACGAAGGCGCAAGTATAGTGAATGGGTAAAAAATCAATATTTTGATACATTCTTTTTAACTTTTCCGAATGAAACCGAGCGAGACTCTTTTCCGAATGAAACCGAGCGAGACTATTGGCGACATGTACACCCGTTTCACGAATGTCGTCAATGGTCTAAAAGGACTCGGCAAAAGTTTTTCGGATTTTGAGCTCGTAAATAAGATTCTAAGATCCCTTCCTAAGAGTTGGGATCCTAAAGTCATTGCTATTCAAGAGGCTAAAAATTTAAACAACTTCCCTCTTGAAGAACTAATCGGGTCATTAATGACCTATGAAATGACTTGCAAGGCTCATGAAGTGCAAGAAGACATCATTCCAAAGAACAGGAAGGATATGACACTTCGAATTTTAGATGACCACTTGAGAGAAAACTCAAGTGATGAGGACTGTGACGATGACTTAGCACTTTTAATAAGAAAATTTAAAAAATTCATTAAGAGAAACAAGTTTAAAAATGACACAAAAAATAAATTTGAACCCAAAAAGGACCAAGTTATTTGCTACGAGTGTAAAAAGCCGAGACACTATAAAAGTGATTGTCGCCAAGCCGAGAAGAGAACATCAAAGAAGAAGGCGCTCAAAGCAACGTGGGATGACTCAAGTGCGTCCGAAGAAGAGGAGTCCAACACCAAGCAAGTTGCTCACTATGCCCTAATGGCTATCGGAGAGGAGGTAACAAATTTAATTGATGCAAATTTATCATTTGATGAATTATTAATTGCTGTCCATGACATATTTGATGAATGCAAAACAATTAGTAGAAAATATAAATTGTTAAAAAAGGAGCATAATAGTCTTATCAGTAATTTTGATAAATTAAAAACTGAATATCATAATAGTTTAGCTCCATGTATAAAATACCATGATCTAGAAACTCTTCAAAAGGAGAACTTGCTACTTAAGGACACCTTGAAGAAATTTGAGGTTGGAAGCAAGTCTTTGAATATGATCCTTACAAATAAGGGTCACATTCCTAAAAGAAGTGGAATCGAATTTGTGAGAAGTCCTCACCAAAATCGAACCGCCTTCATTAAAAGCCCTATCTTACATATTCGGCACCAAAGCAAATGCAACTTTTGTTGTAAAAATGGACATAGAACTTATCATTGTCCATTCAAGAATGTTAGTCCGAACAAACTGATTTGGGTTCCTAAAGGAATCATGATAAATTCTATGCAACATGATAAACAATTTAGATCAATTTTTGAGGCACCCAAAAGTAAATGAGTACCTAAAAATCATCCTTTCTTGTAGAAACATATACCATCACAAGCTAGGAGCAAGAGATAATATCTTGCTTTTTGGGTTCTCAACATTCATGACCCGAGATCCAAAAAGACTCGTGATGCTCTCTAGCCTAAATGAGAAAAAGAGGATTAGTAGAATTAATACTACAAATTACTGAGTGATATTGATACAATCATGTTTGATCCCTCAGATTTTGGAGCTCATAATTCTCCCTTCACACATCCTTTGGATTTTTGAATTCATCGCATTCATACCTTCTTCATTTTATTTTCGGATCCAACTTACATCTTGCAAGCCAAGTTTGTCATGAACTAGCAAAGCTTACAAACTTGTATAATAAGTCATGAACATGTCAAAAATTATATATGACAATTGAAGTAGAGTATGCACTTCACAAGATTTATCATGAACGTACGAAATCTCTCATCTTGTGATGGAAACCTTTACGTAATTACGTAATTAAGATTGATTGCTCCTTAAATAAATTTTTTTTGCAAATTGAAAACATCCACATCAGCCCACACAACCCTCAAAATAGTGCTCACTGCTTGTAGGCGGTGGAACCGCCTAGTTGGCGGTAGCACCGTCGATTGTCACCGGTGGCAAGCGATTGCACTGTCCAGCCAGCGGTGCCACTACCCGCAATTTGCCCCTTTTAAACCGAGCTAAGGCTGGCGGTAGAATCGACCCCAACTCACTCTTTTCTCCTCCTAGTAGCTCTAAAATCTTCTCCACCTCCATTCCTCCCCTTTAGCTGCCCAAAAACTATCCATTTCGTGCAAGATCAAGAATCAATCATTCATCCTCTTGAAGATCTCAACTAAGATATTCTCTAAGAGGCTTTTGATTTCTATTATGAATTATCTACTCTTGCTCATTATCTTCCTAAATAGCAAGAGTTATGGGCTCTAGAAGATCCTTTAGGGACAAAGGGAAGAGGAGATTAAAAGAAAACTTTGATTCTACACTTTTTGATTCAAATCTACATGCCCAAAAATTTGCTTTTATAGAATTTAGAAATGTTCATAAGGGAAAGTACGTTGACTTAGATGAACTAAGTGAGTTAGGGCCAATTCAATGGTTTGCAAATCTATATCTTCTCTCAATCCTACAAATAAGTGAACCCATCTACCCTAGACTTGTTAGGTTGTTTTATAACAATCTACATATAGATGAAGAAGAAAGGGTGTCTACCTATCTTCTAGGATATCATATATCTATCACGGATTGATCCCTTTGCGACATAATAGGCATCCCTGTAAAAGATAGAGGTTGTTATTTTATAGGACAATGGGATGATGAAACAGTTGGGACTACGTATGTTGATGCTGTAGGATCAATTTTTGGTAATCCTAACTTAATGGTTTATCCTAAAAGCTATGAACAACTATTACCATTAAACACCAAAGTACTTCATCACATTCTAATTAGTATCATTCTCTCTAAACAATACCATCATGATGAAGTAAGTCAATGGAACTAGGAACTATGTACTGGATCATGAAAGGATTTAACAATTGTTTTGGTTACCTTATTCAACAAAATATGATAGAAATATCTAAGAAAGACATGATGCTTCCATATGGTGGCATAATCACTAGAATACTTAATGCCTACGATATTGCAATACCACCCGATGAAGAGGTTATAAAGGTAGATAGATTTAGCATCATAAATAAAATTCTACTTCGTCGAATGAGATGTTTATTTAGAAATGGAATGTGGGTTAGAATGCCTAGAAGAACCGATCCCCCTCAACCAGAACCAGAACCAGAAACACCAATCTTTAGGGGTACTCAATCTTCTCCGACTGGTCCCTTTGAGGAAACACATCCATTTGAGCAAGCTCCTGCATCATCTATCGAAGACATAGGGATTCGGATGGATCACTTTGAATAAAGATAAGATCGGCTTGAACATCGCCAAGATCAAATCATATATGAGCTATAGCAAATTCACCAATAATTTGACTCCTTATTTAGGCATTTTAATTTTTCACCTCCTGAATGAGCTTGTATATGTAAATGTGGTCACAATTTCTTCTTGTCTTGGTGTAACAATTATGTTGTTGTAAACTCTTTATGCTACTCACCTTGATCACAATGCCCCTTGCCTTGATAACTACTAATCCTTGATATGTTTTACTTAATGTATTATTTGGTGAGCATATGCAGAGTTATGAATATTAATATAGATTGAACATCGTTTTTGGATTTTCCTTGAATCTCTTTATGCTACTCGTTTTCAAATTTTTTTTTATCACTTAAGTTTCACGTTGAGATTGAATGCTTCTATAACATGCTTACTTTATAAGTTAAAAATTTTGTGCTAGGTTTCAATCGAACCCTAAGATATCTCATCTCAAAGCAGTTAAAAGAATACTTAGATATCTTAAAGGTACCATAAATCTAGGATTATGGTATCCAAAATCTGAGAATTTTGAGTTAATTGCTTATGTTGATGCGGATTTTACTGGGTGTAGACTAGATAGAAAAAACACATCAGGAACATGTCAATTTTTGGGACATTCCCTTGTTTCCTGATCATTTAAGAAACAAAACTCGATTGCACTATCAACAACCGAAGCTGAGTATATTGTAGCTAGTGCATGCTGTGCACAAGTTGTGTAGATGAAAAACACCTTAGAAGATTATAAAGTCCATCTTAAAAACATTCCCATTAAATGTGATAACACAAGTGCAATATGTTTAACAAAGAATCCCATTCGACACTCAAGAACAAAACATATTGATATGAGACATCACTTTATACGAGATCATATCACTAATCATGATGTAATCATAGAGTTCATTGATACTAAGAATCAACTAGCTGATATTTTTACAAAACCTCTAAGTGAAGAACAATTTGATTTCATTAGAAGAGAATTAGGAATGTTAATGTGTCTGAATACATGAATTTGTTAAGATTATTTTTCAGACTTTCTTGATTTAATGATCAAATCACTTAATTACCATGACAATTTTATACGATTATATGTCTTAATAACATGTTGGAAATTATGTGTTTTGGATACAAAAAATTCCATGATGATAAGCATGTTCTATCTTTATGATTATGTTTGAAAATCTATAGCAAAACCATGTCCGAATGCATGAAAGTGTTAAATTTCATTTTCGGATCTTCTTGATCCTAACAATCGGATTTTCTTGATACATTATTCTCTTTCAGACTTAATAAACATATGTCATATCGAGTTTTGATTCACAACATTGATTTTTGACATATGGAATCAACTAGCAAATGCATCTCTCATAAACTTATCATGTGAAAAATATCTTTCGAGAAATGGATTTGACGATTCCTTCTTATATCTTTTGAGAAATAGTTTTACGTGCAAGGATTTGATTCACACATATATCTTGATTCTTGTAAAAATAAAGCGTGCTTTAATATCTTATCAATTTGAACTTTATTCGAGTAAGCTTACAAATGGCTTTCCTCCTTCATGCAAAAAGATAATAACAAATAAAGAGGAAGAAGTAATGAAAGTCATCTCCATGTCATGTTTTCCTTGAGATGTTTGTATAATTGGTATCCTATCACTCATTATTGAAAAATAACATAAACCTAGTTAAAATTTGCTTATATCGTTCTCCTTTTTGTTGAAGACAAAGGGGGAGAAATATATGAATTGATACTATGAGTGCCATATTTGAATTTGAATTATGTTAAGATATCAAAAGCTTGCATCGAAATATATGATAAATTGGTGAAAGAATTGCTATGATTGCCATATTTGCACTATGTTATTGCCATATTTGCACTATATTAAGATATCTAGAGCATACATCGTAATTCTACAAATTGGTATTTTGTCATGTGATGAAATGCTATGATTGCTAAACACTTGAAACGTTTGTATTATGTTAAGATATCAAGAACTTACATCGTAGTTTTACATGTTGATATCTTACCATATGATGAATTGCTACGATTGCTGTCTTTCACATTTGAAATGTAAAACCTGAAAATGGATGTCAAGCCTTGACATCATTTTCAGAGAAATACATCATGATAGGAATCATGATGGGAGTATTGATAAGGTTAAACAATCTTAACTTATCAATATGTCTCTTGAATTCAAAGGCTTTGAATTCAAGAATGACTTATCTCAAGTATGGCATATAGATAGGGGGAGTTAAGGTTAACTCCGTTATCAATTGATTGTCATCATCAAAATGGGGGAGATTATTGAATCTCGAATTTTGATGATGAAGTCAATTGTCATTTGTTATCTAATCCATATGTTGAGATAAGTGTGCAGGATTAACTACGATGGAAGTAAGATATGCAGCAGGAGTTACACTGGAGTCAAGACCATGATCACGTTGGGGGTTCGAGAGTTCGACAGAAGTCTGGACGGTCGTCGGAGGTTCTACGGGAACAAATCCAAGAAGTCCAGGAGCTTGCTAAAGACACTCGTCGGAACTCGCCAAGTGGATCGTCGCAAGTCCAAGAGTTTGCCGGAAGTCCACCGGAGCATCGTCGAGGGTTCGTCGGATGTTCGTCGGAAGTTCGCCGGAAGCTCGCCGGAAGAAGCGATTGACGCACCGGAGCAAGTTGCAGTAAATGTCTTAAGAAATATCATAGTTAGCATGTAGATTAAGCTAAGAATGGGAGGTGATCCCATTAACCCAATTTGGGGGCAATTGGGTCCTTGATAGACCCAAATTGGGCCGAATGGATCAGCCCATTCAGACCCAGAATTCTTGGCGGTAGTACCGCCCCTACCAGGCGGTGGTACCACCTGAGCTCAGTCTCCAAGCGATGTCAGGTGGTGGTACCACCCAGATTGAGTGGTAGTACCGCTCAGTGACAAATGACAGGCGACAGTACCGCTAGGACCCCGAAAAATCGGGAGATGACACTTTTCAGCTCCAAATTCAAACTGATTGGGACCTATATAAACCCCACCCTTTCTGCATGAAAGGGTAACCGAAAGCTTGATCTTACTCTGTGATTTTAGAGCTCAAAAGTGTTGTAAAGGCCAAAAGTTCTCCTCCCTCTCTTCTTCCAAGTTTTGATCATTCAAGAGAGGAGTGAAAATTCTGTAAGGGTTATCTCCTAAGCCCATCAAAAGGAGTGAAACTATAAATGGATGGTTGGCCTTAGCCTATTGAAGGAAGGCCTCTTGTAGACGCCGGTGACCTCGTCGGAGGAGGAAGCCGAAAGTGGATGTAGGTCACGTTTGACCGAACCACTCTAA
The DNA here is from genome assembly GCF_036884655.1 of Musa acuminata AAA Group. NCBI lineage: Eukaryota > Viridiplantae > Streptophyta > Magnoliopsida > Zingiberales > Musaceae > Musa > Musa acuminata. The sequence continues at coordinate 33,493,826 of NC_088346.1, read as the reverse complement.
AATCTGGTTTGCATTTCCTTTATGCTATTTATCTTAACTACAAACTACCTTCCTTACTTCAAATACATTTCCGTAAGCTTTCAAAGTTATTATCTGCATGAAATGACTTTTACGTCAGAATCGGATTTCAATGTACGAACCCATCGTCGAAAGTTTTCCGTTGCACTAATTCACCCCCCCCCCCCCTCTTAGTGCTCTTGATCCTAACAGATTTGAGGATCACTGAGATATTTGATATGTGTGATATGCAAAATACTTTGAGGTTTAGTAAACTATAGTGATCAGTGAAAATTTTCTTTGATGTCCTTTAGGAATATAGGATGACGAGAACATTTGGTCATCCTACTTCATCTGTTTCTGATTAATTAATTGGGATGACAGGATTGATTGAAAATATTAAATTAGAGTTGCACAGCGAAAGCGTGGTGAACCTAATTCATTGGTGGTAGAATAGTAGCAAAATAATGGGCGATGTGAATGAAGAAGATATTTGATGTATGAAATTGTTCTAACGATCAAAAGATTTCTTTTGCCACCTTTGTATTAGAAGTAGAGGCTGAGCATTGATGGAAAACAATAAAAATATGATTGAAAATGAATCAAAAAATGATAACAAGAGGGTCACGACATATGGATTTGAAAATGGAAGTCATTCTAGAAGACTCAATGATGTTGATGTCCTCAATCTAGGTGCAAAATTTTGATCTTATCTTTTCGTCGAAAAAGGTATGATAAATTTAGAGGATTAAAATTTTCTTTCAAGGAGGGGAGAGTATAACATCCCTCATTTTTTAAAAATTTATAAGGGCTTATTTGTAATGTAAGGACCTAAGAGTAAATATTAAAAATTTGATATTATTTTTGAACGATTCAGATTTAAGTTAAAGAAAAAAAAAATAGTGGACATGTGTCACTAGCTAATCTAATGGTGCCACCTATGTTTTTTCTATGGATGACACTTAAGCCCCTTTCATGCATGCTTGCCACCTTGCAACCCTTATATTAGCTAAATCTAATGTATTAGAGGAGAAATAAAAGGATGAAAACTTAAGAAACTGCAGCCAATGTTGGTTTGAGATGAAGAAGAAGAGAAGAAGAAGAAGAAGTAGAAGAAGAAGAAGAAGAAAAAGAAGAAGAAGAAAAGCTTTACTTTGGGTTGAGGTTTTGCATCAATTCCACGCTTTTTGGACTCAAATTTGTTTAAGGTACATGTTCTAACCCCATTCTATAGAAATTTTAATCTATGTTTTCATTTTAATTCTTTATAATTTGAAAGATTTCAGCTTAGCACCAAACCTTTCTTTCGTTTTGATACAAAGCCATGAATCTATAATTTTTCGATAATCTGACCTCTATGCATTGTTTTAGACCTAACTTTTAGCACTAAACTCTGATTTAGGTAGAGACTAATTCATTTGAAAGTAACTCAAATATATTTATTTTGACACTAAGATTGAATGATTTGGAGTTTAGATGCATACTAAAACTTCTATTGTAATTAACCCTATAGATTCTGTAAGCTAGGGATTGTAATTTCTGACATCATGTTGCTTAACTGCTTATAACTTTCTGCTGGGAACTTAGATTTATACAAAGTATGATTTATTGGAAACTAAACTAAAAAATCTTCACTTTTTACCTAATTTGAAATTTTTGGAGTACAATTGCAAACTGAAACATCTATTTTCATCGACCTTGTGGATTCAATAAAACATAGTTGATGTTCTCAAACCTTCCGCTACGAAATTATTTATAACTCCCTGTTGTAAACTCCAATTCTTGTAAAATTTGATTTACATAAAACTAGATTGACACAGATTTTGAAAAACACATATTTTGTATAAATTAAAGTATAATTGGTTATCCAAATAATTAATAGAATGTGCCTCTCAAATTCTATCAGAATCGAGCTTTGGTCGATTTTGCCTCTTATTGTTTCTTCTCTTTGGAAATTGATTTCGGCAAAAACCCTTAATTTAGTTGGGCTTTTCATTATTGCCTTGAATTCTTATACACTTTTGTCCTTCAATTATTTATACACCTGCATCTATCATGTAAAGTTCATGTTTGCATCGTAATGATTCGTATAGGCACATCCATTCCGTTGTTCCGCATGTGTTTTCGATATGTACCAACCGTATTGTTCACAAAGCCCTTTTGTACTTTGGTGTTTGTAGGATTGTCTGGACCTTTATCAGAAATGGTAAAGAGATTATTTGGACCTTTGCTAGAAATAGTAAAGGGATTGTCTAGAACTTTGCCAGAAATGGTAAAGGGTATGTGCTTAGAATCCGCGATGCTCTAGATTATGTTTGAGATCTCACTTAACCTTCTATGTGTTTGACATGATATCCAAGGCTTTGGCTATATTTCTATGCATGCTTTGGATAAGAATGAAATGACATTGTAAGCTGCATTCGTTGAGTGGCTATCTTTGAACTCTTGTATCTTTGCCTTGTATTTTGAAACCTTATTTATTCGAAACTGTCCTCTTTGCTATAGATATGTTAGTCACTTGCTGAGCTCTATATGCTCACCCCATTGCTATATAAATTTTTCAGGATAGCTTGTCGCTCGCTAGAATGTTTAAAACGGGGTGAGGTAGTGGAAAGCTAAATGATTTTGGGGCAAATCTTTCATACTTGATAAGTTAATGTTATATAAGTTCCTTTTGTGTGTAATGAAATAACAACGATAACTCTATATTGATGTGTCTTATAAATATTTGGAATGTACCTCTCATGTCGGGATTTTGGGAATGTTAAGTTTAAACTCTATAATGATATAAACATGTGGCACATGTTGGTTTTGTGATTGTATAGATTGTCACGCTTATGCATTTATAATGTGATTATGGTTTAGTTTAGTTGGCTTTGAATTTTGTGAATCATTAAGTGATATGATGGTATGATTATAAACTTCATAGGTTTTAAGAATTATGAATTATATAAGTGAATTTTGACCTGAATATTTTCTTAGTATCCTCAAATGTGTGATTAGATCCTGGAATGTAATGTATTGTTGATCTATAATAAATTCGGGGGGCGTAACAGAGTGGTATCAGAGCATGATTTGAGGATCACTGAGATATTTGATATGTGTGATGTGCAAAATACTTTGAGGTCTAGTAAACTATAGTGATTAGTGAAAATTTTCTTTGATGTCCTTTAGGAATCTAGGATGACAAGGACATTTGGTCATCCTACTTCATTTATTTCTGATTAATTAATGGGGATAAAAGGGTTGATTGAAAATATTAAATTAGAGTGGCGCAGCGAAAGTGTGGTGAACCTAATTCATTGGTGGTAGAATAGTAGCAGAATAATGGGTGATATGAATAAATAAGTTATTTGATGTACGAAATTGTTCTAACAATCAAAAGATTTTTTTTGCCACCTTTGTATTAGAAGTAGAGGCTGAGCACTGGTGGAAAACAATAAAAATATGATTGAAAATGAATCAGAAAGCGATAACAAGAGGGTCACGACATATGGATTTGAAAGTGGAAGTCACTATAGAAGACTCAATGATGTTGATGGCCTCAATTTAGGTGCAAAATTTTGATCTTATCTTTTTGTCGAAAGAGGTATAATAAATTTAGGGGACTAAATTTTTCTTTCTTGTAAGAGTTTATTTGTAATGTAAGGACCTAAGAGTAAATATTAGAAATTTGATATGATTTATGAAAAATTTAGATTTAAGTTAAAGAAAAAAAAATAGTGGATATATGTCACTAGCTAACCTAATGGTGCCACCTATGTTTATTCTATGGATGACACCTAAGCCCCTTTCATGCATGCTTGCCACCTTACAACCCTTATATTAGCTAAATCTTATGTATTAGAGGAGAAATAAAAGGATGAAAACTTAAGAAGCTGCAGCCAACGTTGGTTTGAGATGTAGAAGAAGAAGAGAAGAAGAAGAAAAGCTTTACTTTGGCTTGAGGTTTTGCATTAATTCCACACTTTTGGGACTCAAATTTATTTAAAGCAAGTGTTCTAATCCCATTCTATAGAAATTTTAATCTCTGTTTTCATTTTGATTCTCTATAATTCGAAAGATTTCAGCTTAGCACCAAACCTTTCTTTCTTTTTGATACAAAGCCATGAATATGTAATTTTTTAGTAATCAGACCTTTACACATTATTTTTGACCTAACTTTTAGCACTAAACTCTGATTTAGGCAAAGCCTAATCCATTTGAAAGTAGACTCAAATATATTTATTTTGACACTGAGATTTAATGATTTAGAGTTTAAATCCCTACTAAAACTTCTGTTTCAATTAACCCTATAGATTCTGCAAGCTAGGGATTATAATTTCTGACCTCTTGTTGCTTAAATGCTTATAACTTTCTACTGGGAACTTAGATTTGTGCAAAATATAATTTATTGGAAACTAGCTCAAAAATATTCTGTGTTTACCTGATTTGAAATTTTTGGAGTATAATTACAAACTAAAACATCTGTTTTCATCGACCCTATGGATTCAGTGAAATAGAGCTAATATTTTCAGACCTTCTACTACAAAATTATTTGTAATGACTAGTTGTAAACTCCAATTCTTACAAAATTTGATTTACCTAAAACTAGATTGACACAGCTTTTGAATGACACCTATGTTGTATAAATTGGAGTATAATTGGTTATCCAAATAATTCATTAAATCTACCTCTCAAATTCTGCTAGAATCGAGCTTTGTTTGATTTCGCCGCTTATTATTTTTTCTCTTTTGAAATTGATTTCGGCAAAAACCCTTACTTCATTTGAGATTTACATTATTGCCTTGAATTCTTATATACTTTTATCCTTTAATTATTTGTACACCTGTAGCTATCATGTAAAGTTCATGTTTGTATCGCAATGATTCATATAGGCACATGTATTCCGTTGTTCCGCATGTATTTTTGATATGTACCAACCATATTGTTCACAATGCCCTTTTATACTCCGATGTTTGTGAGATTATCTGGACCTTTGCCAAAAATAGTAAAGGGATTATTTGGACCTTTTCTAGAAATAGTAAAGGGATTGTCTAGACCTTTGCCAGTAATGGTAAAGGGTATGTGCTTAGTGCTTGCGATGCTCTAGATTATGTTTGAGATCCCACTTCATCTTTTATATATTTGACATAATATCTAAGGCTTTGGCTATTGAATCTCATATTTTGATGATGAAACTACATGATATATGTTTATGATTTAATCTGCGTTTTGAGTGACGCAGGATGCTTCGATCAGGATGACACAATTAAAGCAGGAAAATCATGTTGTGCCGGAGGAACATGTCAGAAGATTGGACGTCGGGCCGGTGGATCGGTCGACGTATCAACAGAAGGCTTCGGGCCGTGGACTCGGGCATCAAGCCAAGAAGAGCGGGTATTGTGTTAGGATCGAGAGCACTAAGAGGGGGGGGGGGGGTGAATTAGTGCAGCGGAAATCTTACAGCAATTTAAAAGCTAAAGCTGCGTTCGTCCGATAAAAAATGATTTCGATATAAAAGCAGAATCACAGTGCAGTTTGCGTCTAAGCGCAGTTTTGCGTCTAAGCGCAGTTTGCGTCTAAACACAGTTTGCGTCTAAGCGCAGTTTGCGTCTAAGCACAGTTTGCGTCTAAGCGCAGTTTGCGTCTAAACTCAGTTTTACGTCCAAACGCAGTTTTACGTCAAAACGCAGTTTTACGTCTAAACGCAGTTTTGCGTCTAAACACAGTTTTGCGTCTAAACACAGTTTTACATCTAAACGCAGTTTTACGTCTAAACGCAGTTTTACGTCTAAACGCAGTTTTACGTCTAAACGTAATTTTACGTCTAAATGTAGTTTTGCGTCTAAAAGCAGTTTTGAACCTTGAAAAGCGTTTTACGTAGAAAGCAATTTGCAGTTATAAATGGAATCCGAATGTAAGCGTAAACTGCAGTGTGAAGATCGTACGAAAACACGATTTACGTTTGAATGTAGATTCTGAAAGATCAGAGCTTAGAAACTCGTTCGTAAAGGCGCAGAGGGCAGTAGCAATGTAGGAGGTTTGCAGTAATGATAAAGTGCTCAAGGTAAAAGCAAACCAGAGATTTAGAGTGGTTCGGTTAGTCTTGACCTACTCCACTTTTGGCTTCCTCCTCCGACGAGGTCACCGACGTCAACTAGCTGCCTTCCTTCAATGGGCGAAGGCTAACTGCCCTTTTACAGTTTCTCTCCTTTTGACAGGCTTAGGAGACAACCTTTACAGATCCTTTCTCTCCTCTCTTTACAACTCAATACTTAAAGAACAGAAGGAGAACTTTAGGACTTTACACAAATTTGAGCTCTTAGAATCACTGAAAAGATCAAGAATTCGGTGTGGATCTGTATCCTTTCAGTGTTGAATGGGTGGGGTATTTATAGGCCCCAACCCAATTCAAATTTGGAGCTCAAAACAATCACATCCCGGAATTCCGGGATCAGGCGGTTGCACCTCTTGACTGGAGAGGTGGCACCGCCTGGCAGAGCTCGAAGACTGAGCTCAGGCGATTGCACCTCTCTGCCAGAGCTCGAAGACTGAGCTCAGTGGTTACATCGCCTGGCAGAGCTCGAAGTCTGAGCTCGGTGGTTGCATCACCTGGCAGAGCTCGAAACTGAGCTCAGGCTGATGCACCTCTCTGCCAGAGGTGGTTGCACCTCTCTGCCAGAGGTGGTTGCACCTCTCTGCCAGAGCTCGAAGACCGAGCTCAGGCGATGCATCTCCTGTCCAAAGAGGTTGCACCTCTCTGCCAGAGCTCGAAGACCGAGCTCGGTGGTTGCACATCTTGGCAGAGCTCGAAACTTGAGCTCTGGCGGTGCTACCTCTTGACAGAGGAGGTTGCACCGCCCAGTCTCGCTTAGAGACTGAGCCCTGGGTGGTTGCACCTCTTGGCTGGGGCGGTTGCACCGCCCAATCTTGCTGGGTGACATAGCCTGGGCGGTTGCACCTCTTGGCTGGGGCGGTTGCACCTCTTTTACTATTCCAGCTCACTTGGTTTGGCTCCAAACTTGGTCCAAACCAGTCCGAACTTAGGCCTAATTGGCCCCTACTTGGGTTATAGGATTAACACCTAATCCTAACCCTAATTAACGTGCTAACTATGAATTTAAAGACATTTTCTAAGCTATTACAAAGTCCGCAAGTCAAGACTTCTTCTAGCGAGCTTCCGGCAAACTTCCGGCGGTCTTCCGATGAACTCTCGGAAACCATTCTGCGGACTCCCGGCAAGCTCCTAGACTTCACGATTTGATCTTAGCGAGTTCCAACGAGCTTCGTCGGCAAGCTCCGATCTTTCTCGGCGAGCTCCGTGAACTTCCAACGAACCTTCCGGCGAGCTTCCGAAAAACCCTTCGGCAAGCTCCCAACTCATTCTCGGCTAGTTCCGGTAGCATTCCCGACGAACCTTCGGACTTCCGTTGAACTCTCGAACTCGCAACAAATCCTTCGCGCTTGACTCCGACACTTTGTTTCGCTTTATGTCTTCATTGTTATCATAGTTAATCCTGCACAACAAAACAAAACTTCAATCGAGACAATTAATCCTAAGCAATTAACCAAGTTGTCCGACATGTCATTGGTCCCTCGACGCTTCGTCCGATTCTTCGGCGCATCGTCCTCTCGTGCAGCCTATTGCCCAATCGGCCAGTTGACTCCGCAACTCCGATATCCTTGGCACAATACCCGCTCTTCTTGTCCCGATGCCCGAGTCCACGGCCCGAAGCCTTCTGTCGATACGCCGACCGATCCACCGGCCCGACGTCCAATCTTCTGACATGTTCCTTCGGCACAACATGATTTTCCTGCTTTAATTGTCTCATCCTGATCGAAGCATCCTGCGTCACTCAAAACGCAGATTAAATCATAAACATATATCAAGTAGTTTCATCATCAAAATACGAGATTCAACAATCTCCCCCTTTTTGATAATGACAACCACTTGATGACGGAGTTAAACTTAACTCCCGGAGTTTAAACAAACTCCCCCTATCAATATGCCATATTGATAGAACCTTGAATTCAAACTGAATTCAAGTCATTGCAATATTCATCATGAATACTTGCAATACGTCAACATGAACATATGCATAAACTTATGCATCACATGTCATGTCATCAACATACTTTCATCAACATACTTCTCCCCCTTTGTCATCAACAAAAAGGAGAAGTATCACAATCAAGTGTTTGTGTGTGATATTGGTTCACCTCTTTGCATGAAAATCATAATATCAAGTTTTATCATCATGCAATCTTGGAGCTAGAAGATTTAGCAAGTGTTACATCATGCTTAGAACATTCATGCTATCAAGTTTTAGATATTCAAGTTTTATAACATATAAGATAGCACTTTTGGTAATGTTCAAGATAGCAAGTTCTATATCATGCAAGCTAGCAAATTAGAGATGTTCAAGAAGGCAACTCTTGCTTCTTGAAAATTTTGCTCACTTTGCTAGATGCGCAAGTTAGCATTTTTGCCTCTTGAGATAGGCAAGATAGCACATTTGTTTCTTTTGAGATAGCAACTTTTTGCTTCTCTTTAGACCAACAAGCTAGCAATTTTTATGATATACAAGTTTCACAATATATAAGCTAGCAAAGATTTCGAAAGCAAATGCAAGATAAATTTCTTGTGTAAGCTCATGATTCTTGCTTCCTATTGCAATGTGCAAATTGCAAGTTTTGCTTCTTGAGATATTCAAGATAGTGATGTTCAAGAAGACAATTTTTCTTCTTGAAATAAGCAAGTTAGCAATCTTTGCTTCTTAAAATAGGTAAGCTAGCAATCAAGTTTTTGCATCTTCTTGACTTGTACAAGCTAGCTATCTCCCCCTTTGTCATTGTAAAAATGAAAGAGAGAATACAGTTTTGTAGTTCTCTTTTCCTTTTAGAACGATTTCAAAATCATGACAAATGATGGATAATCAAGTTATGAATGTCAAGACAATTTTTCATCATGAATATTTTATCATTGCATGCATCATTATCATAACTTGAAGTATTACATGCATGATATCATATCACCATTCATAATTACATTAATATTTCAATATAACAATTTCTTCTCAAAATGTGTAACTTGGCACTCATAGCATTTTAAATCATGATTTACATCATATGCAATACATCACATCATAATTAGAAAGCACAAGTATTGCATGCATAATTGTACATCATAAATGTTTCATATCATGATGGTATCAATTTTGTCAAATTATATCCTACCATGCATGATCAAAACTTCTCCCCATTTTATCATTGAAAACAAGAAGAAAGTAGGGGGTAGAGCATAAAAGTGTTAAATATTTCAATCATTTCAAGGCATTTATATCATAGATCAAGTCATGATTCGTAATTCATCATAAAGCAGATTAGTTTTCAATCATCACATAAGGCATTTAAGGAATTTTTGAAACATAGGAGAATGATTAAATTAAGCATACAATGTTTCAATCCAATTCAAGTCATGAATATCAATGCTTTCATATTGTGAGTATCAATTCATGAATACCACAAGATATTATTTGTGACTTCAATTTTGCAAGATCAAGATTATGATTTAGATAAAACTTATTCAAATCAAATTATTAATTTGAAATTCATAATCTAGTCATTAAAATTAATTTCGAGATTCACAAAATATCATGAAATCATTAATCTCGATCAGATGGGAAAAGCATTTTTTAAGAGATTCTTTTTCACCTAAGCATGCCTTAGTCTTTATATGCCAAATTAAGATAAGCATTAAAGTTCAAGACATAAGGCAAAGAAATCTTGTATTATGAAATATATGATATCAAGGCTCATGATTCATTCGAAAAGATATAGTACAAAGAGCAACTTGAAACATTCTTATCAAGATCACATTTTAAAATATTCCAAGTTTCAAGATATCAATATGACACTTCATTGAATTGCATTTCATTTAAAGAACTCCTTTTTGATAAATGTAGGGAGCATAATGAACGATCTTGATTCATAAAGAGCTTCATGTTATCAAGATCATGATTTTAATAATTATTCTCTTTAGCAAAGAATCACAAAAGCACTTTATTTTTGCATAAGAAATCACATTGTGTTATGATTTATAAATTCTTTTTCTGCACACGAATCATAGGAGATATGAATGTGAAACAAATCTTTGCAAGCAAAAACACTATCATTCATATTTCAAGATGGAGTTTATAAGCATGAATCATTTCATCAAATCCATTTTAGAAAAATATTTTTCATAAGTGTATGAGAAAATCCGATTGTTAGGATACCAATTGTTAACTGAATCCGAAAATGAAATTAACACTTTCATATTTTCAAACATGATTTTTGCTATAGATCTTGAAATTAAGTCAAAAAGATCAAACAAGCTCATGATCATGGATAACTTAAAATCACATGCATAAAATTGTTAATAACCATTTCATATTACATCTTTATGCATTACTTTAAATCAAACGTGATTTCATTCAACAATGTTAATCAAACATGATACACATTATTACTTCTTAACCATGATCAAAATCATTTTGTTTGTTTATCATAAAATATGCAATATTATTTTCAAAATTATCAGCATGATCATAATTTTTGTATTTTTATTTTTAAACATGTAATTTTCAAGAAAATTAGTTCTAAACTAAAAAAGAAAATATATCATGAAAGCATCAAGTAATTTCAAAATAAACCAAAGGCATTTTAATTACCTCAATGTCGTAAGCTAGTAAGGCGTAGTTTGCCGCCTCGCTTTTGTTGACTTTCTCGTCTTCAAATGAGCTCGATTCATCCCAATTTTTGTTCTTCTTCTTGCGTTTAAAGCAAGTAGTTCTATTCTTTTTGCTTTTTAATTTTCGTTTCATTTGTAGTTTAAGTTCACCATCACTTGAGCTTATGCTCGAGTGGTCTTCAAATGTTCTATGTCCCAAATCCTTCCTGTTCTTTGGAAGGTGGTTCTCAAGTTCTTCACGTGCATTGCACGTCATTTCATATGTGATCAATGAACCAATTAGTTCTTCAAGTGGAAAATGGTTCAAGTTTTTCGATTCTTGAATAGCAGTTACTTTTGAATCCCAAGTTTTAGAAAGTGAGCGCAAAACTTTGTTAACGAGTTCAAAATCCGAAAAGCTTTTACCAAGTGATTTTAAACCATTGACGACATCCGTAAAACGGGTGTACATGTCAACAACGGTTTCGCTTGGTTTCATATGAAAAAGCTCGAAATCAAGCAGTAAAATATTAACTTTCGAGTCTTTGACTCTACTAGTTCCCTCATGCGTGATTTCAAGAGTGCGCCAAATATCGAAAGCCGTTTCACACATAGAAATCCGATTGAACTCATTTTTGTCCAATGCGCAAAATAAGGCATTCATAGCTTTTGCGTTTAAAGAAAAATTCTTCTTCTCCAAAACCGACCATTCGTTCATCGGTTTGGAGGGAAGTTGAAAACCATTTTCAATGATATTCCATAAATCCAGATTTAGAGAAATTAAGAAAACTCTCATTCGAGTTTTCCAATAAGTGTAGTCCAATCCGTTAAAGAACGGTGGACGAAAGACCGAACAGCCCTCTTGAAAAGTCATTTCTCTCGGGTGTAAATCCGAAATGAGAAATACCCCGCTCTGATACCAATTGTTAGGATCGAGAGCACTAAGAGGGGGGGGGTGAATTAGTGCAGCGGAAATCTTACAGCAATTTAAAAGCTAAAGCTGCGTTCGTCCGATAAAAAATGATTTCGATATAAAAGCAGAATCACAGTGCAGTTTGCGTCTAAGCGCAGTTTACGTCTAAACACAGTTTGCGTCTAAGCGCAGTTTGCGTCTAAGCACAGTTTGCGTCTAAGCGCAGTTTGCGTCTAAGCGCAGTTTGCGTCTAAACTCAGTTTTACGTCCAAACGCAGTTTTACGTCAGAATGCAGTTTTACGTCTAAACGCAGTTTTACGTCTAAACGTAGTTTTGCGTCTAAACGCAGTTTTACGTCTAAACGCAGTTTTACGTCTAAACGCAGTTTTACGTCTAAACGCAGTTTTGCGTCTAAACGCAGTTTTACGTCTAAACGTAATTTTACGTCTAAATGTAGTTTTGCGTCTAAAAGCAGTTTTGAACCTTGAAAAGCGTTTTACGTAGAAAGCAATTTGCAGTTATAAATGGAATCCGAATGTAAGCGTAAACTGCAGTGTGAAGATCGTACGAAAACACGATTTACGTTTGAATGCAGATTCTGAAAGATCAGAGCTTAGAAACTCGTTCGTAAAGGCGCAGAGGGCAGTAGCAATGTAGGAGGTTTGCAGTAATGATAAAGTGCTCAAGGTAAAAGCAAACCAGAGATTTAGAGTGGTTCGGTCAGTCTTGACCTACTCCACTTTTGGCTTCCTCCTCCGACGAGGTCACCGACGTCAACTAGCTGCCTTCCTTCAATGGGCGAAGGCTAACTGCCCTTTTACAGTTTCTCTCCTTTTGACAGGCTTAGGAGACAACCTTTACAGATCCTTTCTCTCCTCTCTTTACAACTCAATACTTAAAGAACAGAAGGAGGAGAACTTTAGGACTTTACACAAATTTGAGCTCTTAGAATCACTGAAAAGATCAAGAATTCGGTGTGGATCTGTATCCTTTCAGTGTTGAATGGGTGGGGTATTTATAGGCCCCAACCCAATTCAAATTTGGAGCTCAAAACGATCACATCCCGGAATTCCGGGATCAGGCAGTTGCACCTCTTGACTGGAGAGGTGGCACCGCCTGGCAGAGCTCGAAGACTGAGCTCAGGCGATTGCACCTCTCTGCCAGAGCTCGAAGACTGAGCTCAGTGGTTACATCGCCTGGCAGAGCTCGAAGTCTGAGCTCGGTGGTTGCATCACCTGGCAGAGCTCGAAACTGAGCTCAGGCTGATGCACCTCTCTGCCAGAGGTGGTTGCACCTCTCTGCCAGAGGTGGTTGCACCTCTCTGCCAGAGCTCGAAGACCGAGCTTAGGCGATGCATCTCCTGTCCAAAGAGGTTGCACCTCTCTGCCAGAGCTCGAAGACCGAGCTCGGTGGTTGCACCTCTTGGCAGAGCTCGAAACTTGAGCTCTGGCGGTGCTACCTCTTGACAGAGGAGGTTGCACCGCCCAGTCTCGCTTGGAGACTGAGCCCTGGGCGGTTGCACCTCTTGGCTAGGGCGGTTGCACCGCCCAATCTCGCTGGGAGACATAGCCTGGGCGGTTGCACCTCTTTTACTATTCCAGCTCACTTGGTTTGGCTCCAAACTTGGTCCAAACCAGTCCGAACTTGGGCCTAATTGGCCCCTACTTGGGTTATAGGATTAACACCTAATCCTAACCCTAATTAACGTGCTAACTATGAATTTAAAGACATTTTCTAAGCTATTACAAAGTCCGCAAGTCAAGACTTCTTCTAGCGAGCTTCCGGCAAACTTCCGGCGGTCTTCCGATGAACTCTCGGAAACCATTCTGCGGACTCCCGGCAAGCTCCTAGACTTCACGATTTGATCTTAGCGAGTTCCAACGAGCTTCGTCGGCAAGCTCTGATCTTTCTCAGTGAGCTCCGTGAACTTCCAACGAACCTTCCGGCGAGCTTCCGAAAAACCCTTCGGCAAGCTCCCAACTCATTCTCGGCTAGTTCCGGTAGCATTCCCGACGAACCTTCGGACTTCCGTCGAACTCTCGAACTCGCAACAAATCCTTCGCGCTTGACTCCGACACTTTGTTTCACTTTATGTCTTCATTGTTATCATAGTTAATCCTGCACAACAAAACAAAACTTCAATCGAGACAATTAATCCTAAGCAATTAACCAAGTTGTCCGACATGTCATTGGTCCCTCGACGCTTCATCCGATTCTTCGGCGCATCGTCCTCTCGTGCAGCCTATTGCCCAATCGGCCAGTTGACTCCGCAACTCCGATATCCTTGGCACAATACCCGCTCTTCTTGGCCCGATGCCCGAGTCCACGGCCCGAAGCCTTCTGTCGATACGCCAACCGATCCACCGGCCCGACGTCCAATCTTCTGACATGTTCCTTCGGCACAACATGATTTTCCTGCTTTAATTGTCTCATCCTGATCGAAGCATCCTGCGTCACTCAAAACGCAGATTAAATCATAAACATATATCAAGTAGTTTCATCATCAAAATACGAGATTCAACATATTGTGCCAAGGATATCGGAGTTACGGAGTCAACTGGTCGATTGGGCAATAGGCTGCAGGAAAGGACGATGCGCCGAAGAATCGGACGAAGCGTCAAGGGACCAATGACATGTCGGACAACTTGGTTAATTGCTTAGGATTAATTGTCTCGATCGAAGTTTTTGTTTTGAGTGTGAAAGATTAACTACGATGGAAGAAAGACATGCAGTAGGAGTTGCGCTGGAGTCAAGACAATGATCACGTTGGGAGTTCGAGAGTTCTACGGAAGTTTGGACGGTCGTCGGAGGTTCTGCGGGAACAAATCCGAGAAGTCCAGGAGCTTGCCAAAGAAGCTCGTCGGAACTCGCCAAGTGGATCGTAGCAAGTCTAGGAGTTTGCCGGAAGTCCGCAGGAGCATCACCGAGGGTTCATCGGATGATCGACGAAAGTTCACCGGAAGCTCGCCGGAAGAAGCGATTGACGTACCGGAGCAAGTTGCAGTAAATGTCTTAGGAAATAATCGTAGTTAGCACAATGATTAAGTTAGAAATGGGAGGAGATCTCATTAACTTAATCTTGGGGCAATCGGGCCCTTAAAAGACCCAAATTAGGCCGAATGAATCAATCCATTCGGACCTGAAATAGTGCTAGGAGGTAGCACCGCCAGGGTAGGAGGTAGCACCGCCCAGGAGGCAGTCTCCGAGCGAGACTGGGCGGTGCAACCGCCCCAGCCAGGTGGTAGCACCGCCTAGGCTCAGTCTCCGAGCGAGACTGGGCGGTGCAACCGCCCCTGACAAGAGGTGGCACCGCCTGAGCTCAGTCTTCGAGCTCTGGCAGGCGGTGCAACCGCCTCAATCAGGAGGTGCAACCGCCTGAGCTTAGTCTTCGAGCTCTGGCAGGAGGTGCAACCGCCCCTGACAGGAGGTGCCACCGCCCAGAGGCTCAGTCTTCGAGCTCTGCCAGACTGTGCAATCGCTCCAGTCAGGAGGTGCAACTGCCTGCTCCCGGAATTTCGGGAATTGACAGTTTTGAGCTCCAAATTTGAACTGGGTTGGGGCCTATAAATACCCCACCCATTCAGCACAGAAAGCACATAGAACTTACACTCGAAATCTTGATATCTTTCTGTGATTCTTAGACCTCAAAACTGTTGTAAAGACCAAAAGTTCTCCTCCTTCTGTTCTTCAAAGTTTGAGTTGTAAAGAGAGGAGAGAAAACTTCTGTAAGGGTTGTCTCCTAAGCCCATCAAAAGGAGTGAATCTGTAAAAGGGTGGTTGGCCTTCGCCTATTGAAGGAAGGCCTCTAGTTGACGTCGGTGACCTCGTCGGTGGAGGAAACCAAAAGTGGAGTAGGTCAAGATTGACCGAACCACTATAAATCTCAGTTTGCATTTCCTTTGAGCATTTTACCTTCACTGCAAACTTCTCAATAGCTTACTGCCTTCTGTGATTTTACGAACGAGTTTCTAAGTTCAGAACTTTCCGAATATGCGTTTAGACGTAAATCGACTTTTTTTGTACGATCATCATATTTCAGTTTACATTTACGTTTTGATTTCAATCATAATTGTTTACTGCCTTCTGCGATCTTATGAATAAGTTTCTAAGTTCAGAACTTTCTAAATCTACGTTTAGACGTAAATCGATTTTTATCGTACGAATGTCGCATTTCAGTTTGCGCTTGTATTCTGCTTTCCATCATAAACTGCAAACTGCCTTCATAGATCTACTTTAATGTTATCCCGCTTAATCTCAAGTTGAAGTAATCTTAGAATCGGCTTTCACATCGAAATCGTTTTTATCAAACGAACGCAGCTTTTGTTTTAATCGCTGAAAAATTTCTGTTGCACTAATTCAGCCCCCCCTCTTAGTGCTCTCGATCCTAACAATTGGTATCAGAGCCCGGTATTTCTCATTTCGAATTTACACTCGAGAGAAATGGCTCTTCATGGCTTTCAAGAGGGCTTTTCGGTTTTTCGTCCACCGTTGTTTAACGGATTGGACTACACCTATTGGAAGACTCGAATGAGGATCTTTCTTATTTCTATGGATGTTGAACTTTGGAATCTTGTCGAAAATGGTTTTTCATAGTCTTCTCTTCCAATGATCGAATGGTTGGATTTAGAGAAGAAGTATTTTTCTTTAAACGCAAAGGCTATGAATGCCTTATTTTGCGCTTTGGACAAAAATGAGTTCAATCGGGTTTCTTTGTGCGAAACGACTTTTGATATTTGGCGCACTCTTGAAATCATGCATGAGAGAACTAGTAGAGTCAAAGACTCGAAAGTTAATATTTTACTGCATGATTTCGAGCTTTTTCAAATGAAGCCAAGAGAAACCATTGGTGACATGTACACCCGTTTTACGGATGTCGTCAATGGTTTAAGAGCTCTTGGCAAATGTTTTTTGAATTCTGAACTTGTGAATAAGATTTTGCATTCTCTTTCTAAGAAGTGGGATTCAAAAGTAACGGCTTTACAAGAAACAAAAGATTTAAATATTTTTTCACTTGAAGAACTAATTGGTTCATTGATCATATATGAAATGACGTGCAATGCACGTGAAGAACTTGAGAACCACCTTCCAAAGAACAGGAAGGATTTGGGACATAGAACATTTGAAGACCACTCGAGCATAAGCTCAAGTGATGGTGAACTTAAACTATAAATGAAACAAAAATTAAAAAGTAAAAAGAACGAAACTACTTGCTTTGAAAGCAAGAAGAAGAACAAAAATTGGGATGAATCGAGCTCCTCCGAAGACGAGGAGAAAATCAACAAAGGCGAGGTGGCAAACTACGCCTTTACGCCTTTCGACGCTAAGGTAATCAAAATGCCTTTAATTTACTTTGAAATTACATGATGCTTTTCATAAAGCATTTTTCTTTTTTATTTAATTTTCTTGAAAATTGCATGTTTAATAATTTTATAATGAAAATACAAACAATTAGGAATCATGCTTATCATTCTAGTAATTTTGAAAATAATCATGAAAATTGCATGTTTATGATAAACAAAATAATTTTGATTAAAAATACCTTATGAAATCATGCTATATGTGGTTGAGAAGTAATAATGTGTATCATGTTGATTTCCATTGTTATTTCTCGATTTTGAGTATATGAAATCATGTTTAATTTAAAGTTATGATTAATGAGTATATATTTTTGAAATTATGTATGATGATTCTTGATATTTATGGATTATCGATTTTCATGATAATAACAGTGGCTTTAAAAAAAAAAAAATTGATGTATGTTTTCATAAATGAAAAGGCATGCTAACATGAAATCGACCACTTAAAATGAAACACTTAAAAAGCGGGAAAATATATTATCAATGAAATCATGAATTTATTTATTTTGTGAGCCATAAAAATGATTTTGATGATTTAAATTTGAAATGAGTTATCTCAAAATCATGATCTTGATTTATCAAATTGAATGAATTGAAAATGAATGATGATTTTTCTCTTGAATGATTGTGACTTGTATTCCTTGTATTCATGATATGATTTTTATGCAATTCTTTGTATTCATGAAATATTTATCTCATCACCCAATTATTTCTTTTCAATATTCCTCAACTGATGATATGAATGCATGAGATATTCATGAATTTATTTTGATGTATGCAAATGAGAAGTTTCGATCATGCATGGTAGGATGCAATGTGACAAATTAATACCATAATGATTTGAAATATTTATGATTTGGAATGATGCATATGCTTTTGTATGATGTGTATCATGAATGCTTAAAAAAAAATTAAATAAATAAATGTTTATATCATGTTAGATGGTTTTACATATTATGCATGATAAGCTATAGTGATGAGTGAAACAATGATTGAAATAATATGAATGATGATTTGGAATCATGCATATAATAATGAGTTTATATGTTTTGAAAATGTGCATGTTTTAATTTGAAAATATAATGATGCACAAATGAGATTGATACTAACCTTTGTCATGATTTAAAAATTGATGTAAAGGGTTTTTCCCTTCTTTTTGACAATGACTAAAGGGGAGATAGCTAGCTTGCACAATTCAAGAAGAAAGCAAAAATTACACTTCTCAAAAGAGAAGAAATTGCTATCTTGAACATCATCAAGAAGTGCTATCTTGCAAATCTCAAGACACACAAATGCAATCATGCAAAATTTGTAATTTTGCACATCATTAAAATTTATGATGCTTTGGTGATTATGCATGTTCTAAAATGTTATAAAATTCACTAGCTTGCATGATGTAGAACTTAGCTATATTGAACATCACCAAGGAATGCTATCTTGCCTATCTCAAGAAGCAAAAAGTTAACTTGCACATCTAGCAAAACTTATATTTCAAGAAGCAAGAGTTGCTTTCTTGAACATCTCAAAATTGCTAGCTTGCGGGCCTTAAAATGTAGAAATTTTTTGCTAGCTTGTATATGGTAAACTTGCTATCATACTACCATGATGATGAGCATGCCTTATCTTCATGATTATATTTGAAAAACTATGGCAAAAATATGTCCGAATGATTAAACGTGTTATTATTTTTCGGACTTTTTTGATTGAATGATCAAATCACTTGATTGCCATAATGATTTTACACAATTACTTGCCATGATTACATGTTGGAAATTATGTGCTTGAATACAAAAATTTCCATGATAATAACCATGTTTTACCTTCATGATTGTCTCTAGTAAAACCCTGTCCGAATGTATGAAAGTGTCAAATTTTATTTTTGGATTTTCTTGATACATTATCCTCTTCCGAACTTAACAAGCATATGTCATATCAAGTTTAATTCATATCATTGATTTTTAACATATGGAATCATCTAGCAAATGCACTTATCATGTGAAAAATATTTTTCGAGAAACATATTTGATGATTCCCTCTTATAAAAGGAAGGTATTTTTACATACAAGGATTTGACTCACTTACATATCTTAATCCTTACAAAAATGAAGTGTGCTTTAATATCTTATCAATTTGAACTTCACATATGGCTTTCCTCCATGTAAAAATATAACAAATAAAAAGAAAGAAGCAATAAAATCTATCTCCATGTCATGTTTTCCTCGAGATGTTTGCATAATTGGTATCCTATTACTCACTATTGGAAAATGACATAAACCAACTTATGGCATCGCACTTATATTTAAAATTTGCTTATATCGTTCTCCTTGTTGTTGATGACAAAGGGGGAGAAATATATAAATTGATACTATGAGTGCCATATTTGAAGAATATGAATAGATGTCATGAATGCCATATTATGATGAGATATCAAAAGCAGCATTCATATGAATAGGTGCTATGAATGTCATATCATGTTAAGATATCAAGAACTTGAATCGTAATTTTACATGTTGATATCTTACTATTTGATGATAGTAAACTTGCATGACGATAACAATAGATATTATGTTTTTCATGCAATGAGTTAAACTTATATCACAAACACTTGATTATGGTACTTCTCCTTTTTGTTGATGACAAAGGGGGAGAAGTATGTTGATGACATGACATGTTGCTTGGATTTTTGAATCCAAGAGTTTCTATCAATATGGCATATTGATAGGGGGAGTTTGTTTAAACTCCGGGAGTTAAGTTTAACTCCGTCATCAAGTGGTTGTCATCATCAAAAAGGGGGAGATTATTGAATCTCATATTTTGATGATGAAACTACTTGATATATGTTTATGATTTAATTTGAGTTTTGAGTGACGTAGGATGCTTCGATCAGGATGAGATAATTAAAGCAGGAGAATCATGTTGTGCTGGAGGAACATGTCAGAAGATTGGACGTCGAGCCGGTGGATCGGTCGACGTATCGACAGAAGGCTTCGGGCCGTGGACTCGGGAATCGAGCCAAGAAGAGCGGGTATTGTGCCAAGGATATCGGAGTTGCGGAGTCAACTGGCCGATTGGGCAATAGGCTGCAGGTAAGGACGATGCGCCGAAGAATCGGACGAAGCGTCGAGGGACCAATGACATGCTGGACAACTTGGTTAATTGCTTAGGATTAATTGTCTCGATCGAAGTTTTTGTTTTGAGTGTGTAGGATTAACTATGATGGAAGAAAGACATGTAGTAGGAGTTGCGCCGGAGTCAAGACAATGATCACGTTGGGAGTTTGAGAGTTCTAGGAAGTTCGGACGGTCGTCGGAGGTTCTGCGGGAACAAATCCGAGAAGTCCAGGAGCTTGCCAAAGAAGCTTGTCGGAACTCGCCAAGTGGATCGTCGCAAGTCTAAGAGTTTGCCGGAAGTCCGCAGGAGCATCACCGAGGGTTCATCAGATGATCGACGGAAGTTCGCCGAAAGAAGCGATTGACGTACCGGAGCAAGTTGCAGTAAATGTCTTAGGAAATAATCGTAGTTAGCACAATGATTAAGTTAGAAATGGGAGGTGATCCCATTAACTTAATCTTGGGGCAATCGGGCCCTTGAAAGACCCAAATTGGGCCGAATGAATCAACCCATTCGAACCTGAAATATTGCTAGGAGGTAGCACCGCCAGGGTAGGAGGTAGCACCGCCCAGGAGGCAGACTCCGAACGAGACTGGGCGGTGCAACCGCCCCAGCTAGGAGGTAGCACCGCCTGGGCTCAGTCTCCGAGCGAGACTGGGCGGTGCAACCGCCCCTGATAAGAGGTGGCACCGCCTGAGCTCAGTCTTCGAGCTCTGGCAGGCGGTGCAACCGCCTCAGTCAGGAGGTGCAACCGCCTGAGCTCAGTCTTCGAGCTCTGGCAGGAGGTGCAACCGCCCCTAACAGGAGGTGGCACCGCCCAGAGGCTCAGTCTTCGAGCTCTGCCAGGCGGTGCAACTGCTCCAGTCAGGAGGTGCAACCGCCTGATCCCGGAATTCGGGGAATTGACAGTTTTGAGCTCCAAATTTGAACTGGGTTGGGGCCTATAAATACCCCACCCATTCAGCACAGAAAGCACACAGAACTTACACTCGAAATCTTGATATCTTTCTATGATTCTTAGAGCTCAAAACTGTTGTAAAGACCAAAAGTTCTCCTCCTTCTGTTCTTCAAAGTTTGAGTTGTAAAGAGAGGAGAGAAAACTTCTGTAAGGGTTATCTCCTAAGCCCGTCAAAAGGAGTGAATCTGTAAAAGGGTGGTTGGCCTTCGCATATTGAAGGAAGGCCTCTAGTTGACGTCGATGACCTCGTCGGTGGAGGAAGCCAAAAGTGGAGTAGGTCAAGATTGACCGAACCACTCTAAATCTCGGTTTGCATTTCCTTTGAGCATTTTACCTTCACTGCAAACTTCTCAATAGCTTACTACCTTCTGTGATTTTACGAACGAGTTTCTAAGTTCAGAACTTTTCGAATCTGCGTTTAGACGTAAATCGGCTTTTTTCGTACGATCATCATATTTCAGTTTAAATTTACGTTTTGATTTCAATCATAAATGTTTACTGCCTTCTGCGATCTTACGAATAAGTTTCTAAGTTCAGAACTTTCTAAATCTGCGTTTAGACGTAAATCGATTTTTATCGTACGAACGTCGCATTTCAGTTTGCCCTTGTATTCTGCTTTCCATCATAAACTGCAAACTGCCTTCATAAATCTACTTTAATGTTATCTCGCTTAATCTCAAGTTAAAGTAATCTTAGAATCGGCTTTCACATCGAAATCACTTTTATCAAACGAACGCAGCTTTCGTTTTAATCGCTGAAAAATTTCCGCTGCACTAATTCACCCCCCCCCTCTTAGTGCTCTCGATCCTAATATTGGCTGTATTTCTATGCATGCTTTGGATAAGAATGAAATGATATTGTAACTCTACATTCGTCGAGTGGCTATCTTTGAACTCTTGTATCTCTGTCTTGTATTTTGAAACCTTATATGTTTGAAACTGTCGTCTTTGCCATAAATATGTTAGTCACTTGTCGAGCTCTATGTGATCACCCCGTTGCTATATAAATTTTTCAAGATAGGCTATCACTCACTAGAATGTTTAAAACCAATTGAGGTAGTGGAAAGCCAGATGATTTTGGGGCTAATCTTTCATACTTGATAAGTTGATGTTGTATAAGTTCCTTTTGTGTGTAATGAAATATCAACAATAACTCTATATTGATATGTCTTGTAAATATTTAGAACGTACCTCTCATTTCGGGATTTTAGGTATGTTAAGTTTAAGCTTTGTAATGATATAAACATGTGGTACATGTTGGTTTTGTGATTGTATAGATTCTCACGCTTATAGATTTATGATGTGGTTATGGTTTAGTTGAGTTAGCTTTGGATTTTGTGAGTAATTAAGTGATATGATGGAATGATTATAAACTGTACAGGTTTTATGAATTATGGATTATATAAGTGATTTTGACTTGAATATTTTCTCAGTATCCTCAAATGTTTGATTGGATCCTGGAATGGAATGTATTGTTGCTCTATAATAAATTTGGGGGGCGTGACATAGACGAAGGATATATCACCTTCGAAGATAACAACAAGGGTAAAATCATTGGCAAAGGAACCATATGTAATAAATCCAACCTTCTTATTAAAGATGTATTGTTAGTTGTTGGATTAAAGTATAACTTTTTGAGTATTAGTCAATTATGTGATAAAGGATACATTGTTAGATTTGAATCTAATGTTTATATTATTGAAAAACCATACAAAAACACATCTATGATTGCCCTAAAATAAAATAATGTATACACTATCGAGATTAATGATCTTTGTAATGAAATATGATTTTCGGTTTTGAATGACGATGCTTAGCTTTGGCATAGGAGATTAGGTCATGTTAGCATGAAACTAATCTCTCAAATTTCATCTAAGTACTTATAAGAGGAATTCCTTATATCAAGTTCGTCAAAGATAATGCGTATGATGCATATCAACCAAGAAAACAAATAAAAGGTAGCTTCAAATCTAAGAACCAAATAAGCACCTCTAGACCTTTGCAATTGATCCATATGGACTTGTTCGGACCAATTGCTACATCTGTTAGGATCAGGGGTCGGCACTAAGAGGGGGGGGGGGGGGGGGGGGGGGTGAATTAGTGCAGCGGCAAGATAACGACAGTTTAAAAACTTTCATACGATAAAACCGTTTCCGACGTAAAATTGTTTTCAGAAACTTAACTTGAAAGTGAGTTCGTAAAAGTATTAAAGGCAGTAAGCACTTAAAGAGGTTTGCAGTAAAGATAAATTGCACAAATGTAAATGCAAACCAGATTTTAGAGTGGTTCAGTCAATGTGACCTACATCTACTTTCGGCTTCCTCCTCCGACGAAGTCACCGGCGTCTACTAGAGGCATTCCTTCAATAGGCGAAGGCTAATCACCTTTTAAACCCAAATTCTCCTTTTACCGGGTTTAGGAGACAACCCTTACACCTCCACTCACTCATCTCTCAATCTATTCTAACACTTAGAACTTTGAGAGGAGCTCACACAAGATTGCCGTAGTATTTCTATACTTTTTTACTCTCAATACTTGTGTGCTTTAACCAGGGATGAGAGAGGTATTTATAGGCTTCAAGTTGATTCAAACTTAGAGCCTAAAACTTTTCCATCCCGAGTTCCCTAGGCATAGGCGGTACCATCGCCTGCGTTGGGCGGTAGCTGACACTGCCTTGGGCGGTACCACCACTCATGTTTGGCGGTACCACCGCCTGGGGGGCAGTGCTAGGCGGTACCACCACCCAGACTGGTAGTATCACCGCCTGACACAGCCTCGAAGACTATGCCACGATGGTGAGATTTCTTAGGGCACTATTTGGGATTCTTATTGGGCCCAACATAGTTCTTACATGGGCCTCGCTGGCCCCTAATTAGGTTGGCCTAAATCTAATCTCAATTACGTGCTAACTACGATTCTTAAGATATATTATAAGTTAAACAAAGTCCGTAAGTCTATTCTTCCGGGGAGCTTCCGGTGAACTTCCGATGATCTCTCGGCAATGTTCCCCGGTGGACTCCCGGCAAGCTCTTGGACTTCACGACGATCTTCTTGGCGAGTTCTGACGAGCTTCTCTGGCAAGCTCCGAGACTTCTCGGTTGGTTCCTACATAACTTCCGACGAACGTCTGGACTTCCAACAAACTCTCGAACTCCCAATGTGATTGTGTCCTTGACTTCGGGACTTCATTTTGCTTCATGCCTTGTTATTGTAGTTAATCCTGCATATGTAAAACACACTTCGATCTAGACAATTAATTGTTGAATCTCGGATTTTGATGATGAAACTAATTGATTGTGTTTAGATGTTTAACTGCATTTTGAGTGATGCAGGTCTACTCGATCAGGATTAGACAGTTAACACAAGAGGAATTGACGTTGCGCCGGAGGAGATCACGTTAGGATATTGGATGGCAGAAGGCTTCGGACGTCGGGCATCGGGCCAAGAGCGGAATTGCACCAAGGATATCGGGGTTACGGAGGTCAACCGCCGATTGGGCAACAAGCCGCAAGAGAGGACGATGCGCTGAAGAATCGGACGAAGCGCCAACCAATGACATGCCGGGCAACGTAATGTCGATTCGCGTTGTAATAACTATCTAGATCGGAGTAGAGTTTGGGCTTGCTGTGCAGGATTAACTACGATAACGATGAAGACATAAAGCGAAACAAAGTGCGGAGTCAAGCACGAAGGATTCATTGGGAGTTCAAGAGTTCGACGGAAGTCCGAAGGTTCGTCGGGAATGCTGCCGGAACTAGCCGAGAATGAGTAGGGAGCTTGCCGAAGGGATTTTCGGAAGCTCGCCGGAAGGTTCGTTGGAAGTTCACGGAGCTCGCCAAGAAAGATCCGAGCTTGCCGAAGAAGCTCGTTGGAACTCGCCAAGATCAAATCGTGAAGTCTAGGAGCTTTCCGGGAGTTCGCAGAATGGTTTCCGAGAGTTTATCGGAAGACCGTCGGAAGTTCGTCGGAAGCTCGCCGGAAGAAGTCTTGACTTACGAACTTTGTAATAGCTTAGAAAATGTCTTTAAATTCGTAGTTAGCATGTTAATTAGGGTTAGGATTAGGTATTAATCCTATAACCTAAGTAGGGGCCAATTGGGCCCGAGTTCGGATTAGTTTGGGCCAAGATTGAAGCCAAACTAAGTAGGCTGAAAACACTGTAGACGGGCTGAAAACACTATAGGCGGTGGCACCGCCTGGGCTGGGCGGTGGCACCGCCCAGTGTCTGAGAGCCAGGCGGTGGCACCGCTTGGCTGGGTGGTGGCACCGCCCAGCACTATCAGCTCGATAAGTGACAGGCGGTGGCACCGCCACTAACAGGCGGTGGCACCGCCAGCATCGGGAACCCAACGAGAATTCAAATTTTGGAGCCCAAATTTGAATCCTCTTGGGGCCTATAAATACCCCTCTATTCTCAGCTGAGAACACAACTTTTTGAGCAGCAAGAGTTTGAGAGAAAGGTCTTAGAAAAGTGTTAGCTTGTCTTCTTTTCAATTTGCTAGTGTTCACCTCATCTCTTCTCGAAAATCTGTAAGAGAGTGAACCGCTTGTAAAGAGTTGTAAGAGGGGTATTTACGCTTCCATTTCAAGAGACTTGCTAGTGGAAGGTGGGAGCCTCATCGAAGAGGGGCCTCGCAAGTGGAGTAGGTTATTTGACCGAACCACTCTAAAATCGGCGTGATCCTTGGTTTGCATTTCATTATTGCTATTTACATTATTGCAAACCTTCTTATATGCTTTAGTTCCTTATTACTTTTGCTGCACATATTTAAGAATACGCTTTCAAGATTAAGCTTTTCAAGTTCCGTTCTTATCGTACGAAAGATTTTCTAAAACCGAAGTTTTAATCCGCTGCACTAATTCACCCCCCCCCCCCTCTTAGTGCTGCTCCGATCCTAACAATTGGTATCAGAGCCACGATTTTCTACTTTGGTTTAACACCCAAATAGAAATGGCTCTTTATGGCTTTCAAGAGGGCTTATCGGTTGTTCGTTCACCGTTGTTTAACGGATCGGACTACACTTGTTGGAAAACTCGAATGAGAGTTTTCTTACTTTCTTTGGATTTGAATTTATGGCACATAGTCCAAAATGGATATGAAATGTCTTCTCTCCCAATGAACCATTGGAATGATTTGGAGAAGAAGATGTTTTCTTTAAACGCAAAGGCTATGAATGCCTTATTTTGCGCTTTAGACAAAAATGAGTTCAATCGGATTTTTACGTGCGAAACGACTTTTGATATTTGGCGAACACTTGAAATCACACATGAGGGAACTAGTAGAGTTAAAGACTTGAAAGTTAACATTTTAATGCATGATTTCGAACTTTTTCAAATGAAGCCGAGCGAAACCATTGTTGACATGTACACCCGTTTTACGGATGTCGTCAATGGTTTACAAACTCTTGGCAAATGTTTCTCGAATTTTGAACTTGTTAGTAAGGTTTTATGATCACTTTCTAAAGCTTGGGAATCAAAAGTAATGGTAATACAAGAAACAAAAGATTTAAATATTTTTCCACTTGAAGAACTTATCGGCTCATTGATGACATATGAAATGGTGCGCAATGCACACGATGAACATAATGAACAAAATCACCTTCCAAAGAACAGGAAGGATTTGGAACTTCGGACAAATGAATACCACTTGAGCGATGACTCAAGTGATGAGGACAATAATGAACTTGAACTTCGAACACTAAATCTTAATAAGTTTATGAAACAAAAATCTAAAATAAACAATGAACTTGAATGGAGGAAGAAGCCAAAGAAAAGGAAGGCACCCGAGGAGAAAATCAAGAAAGGCGAGGTGGCAAACTATGCCTCAACTACTCTCAACAACGAGGTAATCGAAATCCCCCTAATTTATTTTGAAATTACATAATACTTTCATGAGTTATTTTTAATTTAGTTTAGGATTAATTTTCTTAAAAATTACATGAAAATAAAAAATTAGAAATCATGTTTGATTTGAAGTAATGCTTAATGATGATGCTTAATGATGTATTTTTTGATTTGACATAAATGAAATAGGCATGCTTATAGGAAATAGTAAAGTATGCTTGACAATTGTATACTTAACGATGCATAAAGTTGTAATGAAAATATTAATATACTATGATTTGATGATTTTATGCATGACATTGTAAAGTTATATATAATGATGCATAATGATGAAATTGTG
Source organism: Musa acuminata AAA Group (assembly GCF_036884655.1). NCBI lineage: Eukaryota > Viridiplantae > Streptophyta > Magnoliopsida > Zingiberales > Musaceae > Musa > Musa acuminata. The sequence continues at coordinate 33,466,613 of NC_088346.1, read as the reverse complement.
TAATAAAAATATTAAACATTTTGAAGCCATGTTTTAGTGTCATGTATATTGATCATGCTTAATAAAATTTGAAATTATGCATGATGAATCTTACGATTTATGGATTATTGATGAAAGTACCTTATTGATCTTTGTTGTAATAAATCTTACTCTTTTGGTTTTAAACATGATACATGTTTTTATTAGGCATAAATGAAACAAAATCATATGTTTTGAAACAATCGAAAAGAGGAAAACATTCTTGAAAATTATTTTGCTTAATCTTATTGATTTTGATGAATCCATTTGTATCATCTTTGTGAATCTCTTGGATTTTGTTAATGATTTTGATGATTTAAATTTGAATAAATTTTTATCGAAATCACGATCTTGATCTCTTGAAATTTATAACATGAAATACTTTATGAATCAACATTGTTTTCTATTTAAAAGGAGATTTGTCAAAATGTTTCATAGTCTTTTAGTATTTATGATCTTGATAATTATGTTTTGAAACTTTATGTAAACCCAGAATGTTCATCATGATTTGAATATTTAAAGAGGAGAATTTTCTAAATAAATCATGATTTTTCCTTATGAGTTCTTGGAGTTATTATTTGATTTTTCTTTTAAAACAAGATCTCTTCTTTGTACTCCTATGATTTTTCTTGATATTTTATTTAAAGAAGATATTTACTATATGAATCATGTCTTTTGGTATTCAAATGATTTTATCCTTCATGACATGATTTCTTTATATTTATGGCTTGCATGGCTTGAAATGTTTTGGTATAATGCATGCAATGATGAAATATTCATAAAGTTAAAATGATGTATGCAATACTTATTATAATGTTGTACATGATGTATTTATTGCATATGATGTGTATCATGAATGCTTTAAATGATGAGTGTTTGGTATCATGATCAACATGTTGATAAATGCTTAAAAATTTTAATGTTTGAGTATCATGTATGATATGCTTATTAATGATGATTGATTTATTTTTCGGTATCGTGCATGAAAAATAAGGTTATTGAAATTATGTATGTTTTAATTTGAATATATAATGATGCACAAATAAGAATGATACTTACCTTTGTCATAATATGAAAATTGATATAAGGGTCTTCCCTTCTTTTTGACAATGACAAAGGGGGAGCAAGAATTTCTAGCGTGGGCATCATGAAAAGAGGCAAACTAACTAGCTTGCACAATTCAAGATGAAAGCAAAAAATTGCACTTCTCAAAAGAGAAGATGCAAATGTAACATTTGCCAAATTGTTTGCTTGCCTTATGTAAAATATTATCTCTTGCTAGTTTGGCATTTTTGCTAGCTTGTATGTTGCAAAACTTGATCACTTTTTCAAACATTTTGCTAGCTTACACTTTGCAAAGAAAGCAAAAATGACACTTATAGAAGAAAGAGCTTGTTATTTTGAACATCACAAGCTTGCCTATCTTAAGAAACAAAAATTGCAAAAGTGCTATCTTGCCTATCTTAAGAAACAAAACTTGCAACTTGCACATTGCAATAGGAAGGAAGAATTATGAGCTTACACAAGAAAGCTATCTTACATTTGCTTTCGAAATTTTTGCTAGCTTGTATATTGTGAAACGTGCATATCATGAAAATTGCTAGCTTGTAGTCTAAAGAGAAGCAATTAGTTGTTATCTCAAGAAAAGCAAACATGCTAAACTTACACATCTTTAATTGCTAGATTGCATGATGATAAAATTTGATACTATGTGTTTCATGCAATGTATGGAACTTTTTATTTCTAAACACATAAGAGTAGGTACTTCTCCTTTTTGTTGATGACATAGGGGGAGAAGTATATTGATGACTTCATGCATTGAATTGAATATTTTATATATATTTGCATGATGGTTAAAATGTTTTTCATAACATATGATGAATGTTACTTGGATTTGGGATAATCCAAGTGTTCTATCAATGGCATATTGATAGGGGGAGTTTGGTTAAACTCCGGGGAGTTAAGGTTAACTCTGTTAGTCATCAATTAGTTGTCATCATCAAAAAGGGGGAGATTGTTGAATCTCGGATTTTGATGATGAAACTAATTGATTGTGTTTAGATGTTTAACTGCATTTTGAGTGATGCAGGTCTACTCGATCAGGATTAGACAGTTAACACAAGAGGAATTGACGTTGCGCCGGAGGAGATCATGTTAGGATATTGGATGGCAGAAGGCTTCGGACGTCGGGCTTCGGGCCAAGAGCGAAATTGCACCAAGGATATCGGGGTTGCGGAGGTCAACCGCCGATTGGGCAACAAGCCGCAAGAGAGGACGATGCGCTGAAGAATCGGACGAAGCGCCAACCAATGACATGCCGAGCAACGTAATGTCGATTCGCGTTGTAATAACTATCTAGATCGGAGTAGAGTTTTGGCTTGCTGTGCAGGATTAACTATGATAATGATGAAGACATAAAGCGAAACAAAGTGCGGAGTCAAGCACGAAGGATTCGTTGGGAGTTCAAGAGTTCGACGGAAGTCCAAAGGTTCGTCGGGAATGCTGCCGGAACTAGCCGAGAATGAGTAGGGAGCTTGCCGAAGGGATTTTCGGAAGCTCGCCGGAAGGTTCGTTGGAAGTTCGCGGAGCTCGCTGAGAAAGATCGGAGCTTGCCGAAGAAGCTCGTTGGAACTCGCCAAGATCAAATCGTGAAGTCTAGGAGCTTTCCGGGAGTCCGCAGAATGGTTTCCGAGAGTTTATCGGAAGACCGTCGGAAGTTCGTCGGAAGCTCGCCGGAAGAAGTCTTGACTTATGAACTTTGTAATAGCTTAGAAAATGTCTTTAAATTCGTAGTTAGCATGTTAATTAGGGTTAGGATTAGGTATTAATCCTATAACCTATGTAGGGGCCAATTGGGCCCGAGTTCGGATTAGTTTGGGCCAAGATTGAAGCCAAACTAAGTAGGCTGAAAACACTGTAGACGGGCTGAAAACACTATAGGCGGTGGCACCGCCCAGTGTCCGAGAGCCAGGCGGTGGCACCGCCCAGCACTATCAGCTCGACAAGTGACAGGCGGTGGCGCCGCCACCATCGGGAACCCAACGAGAATTCAAATTTTGGAGCCTAAATTTGAATCCTCTTGGGGCCTATAAATACCCCTCTATTCTCAGCTGAGAACACAACTTTTTGAGCAGCAAGAGTTTGAGATAAAGGTCTTAGAAAAGTGTTAGCTTGTCTTCTTTTCAATTTGCTAGTGTTCACCTCATCTCTTCTCGAAAATCTGTAAGAGAGTGAACCGCTTGTAAAGAGTTGTAAGAGGGGTATTTACCCTTCCATTTCAAGAGACTTGCTAGTGGAAGGTGGGAGCCTCATCGAAGAGGGGCCTCGCAAGTGGAGTAGGTTATTTGATCGAACCACTCTAAAATCGGCGTGATCCTTGGTTTGCATTTCATTATTGCTATTTACATTATTGCAAACCTTCTTATATGCTTTAGTTCCTTATTACTTTTGCTGCGCATATTTAAGAATACGCTTTCAAGATTAAGCTTTTCAAGTTCCGTTCTTATCGTACGAAAGATTTTCTAAAACCGAAGTTTTAATCCGCTGCACTAATTCACCCCCCCCCTCTTAGTGCTGCTCCGATCCTAACATTAATACTAAGCAATAATCATGTTGTCCGGCATGTCATTGGTCCCTCGACGCTTTGTCTGATTCTTCGATGCATTGTCCTCTCTTACGGTCTATTGCCCAATCGGCCAGTTGACTCTGCAACTCCGATATCCTTGGCATAATATCCGCTCTTCTTGGCCCGATGCCCGAATCCACATCCTGAAGCCTTCTGTCAATACGTCGACCGATCCACCGGCCCGAACTTCAATCTTCTGACATGTTCCTCCGGTCCAACATGATATTTCCTGCTTTAATTGTCTCATCCTGATCGAAGCATCTTTCATCACTCAAAACATAGATTAAAACATAAACACTTATCGATTGGTTTCATCATCAAAATCTGAGATTTAATAACATCAAGCCTAGGAGGTAGCAAATATGCATTTGTTATCATGGATGATTATAGTAGATACACATGGACTTATCTTTTGGTACACAAAAGGGAATGCTTTAGGTATTTCTCTTAGTTCTATAAACTTGTTCAAAATGAAAATGGTTTTATGATTTCGTCAATTCGAAGTGATCACGGTGGTGAATTTCAAAACCGTGATTTCCAAGAATTTTGTGAATATAATGGATACAACCACAACTTCTCTACTCCAAGAAATCCTCTACAAAATGGAGTAGTAGAAAGAAAGAATAAAAACTTACAAGAAATGACAAGAACTATGTTAAACGAATATAGCCTACCCAAATATTTTTAGGCCGAAGCCATAAATATGACATGCTATGTTATGAATAGGGTTCTAGTAAGACCACTGTTTTCCAAGACTCCTTGTGAGTTGTGGAACAACAAAAGTTCCAATGTTTTATACTTTAAAATTTTCGAATCTAAATGTTTTATTTTGAATGAAAAAGATGCCTTAGGTAAATTTGATACAAAATCCAATGAAGGAATTTTTCTTGGCTATTCCTTTATTTCTAAAGCATTTCGTATCTTTAACAAAAGAACTTTGATTATAGAAGAATCCATTCATGTTGTTTTTAATGAAAATTTTGAAGTTAAGAAAAATGAACTTGATGATGTTGTTGATATTGATGCTTTGAATTTAAATGAAACCCCTTCTCCAAATAGCAATTTGGATGCATCTTCTTTCGAACATTCTTTACCGAAGGAATGGAAGTATGTTGATGCTCATCCTAAGGAGCTAATTATAGGCGAAACATCGAAAGGGGTTCAAACTCATTCTTCTCTTCAATTTTTTTGTACCAACGTCGCTTTTCTCTCTCAAATTGAACCTAATCCATTGACAAGGCCATGAAAGATGATTCATGGGTCATTGCAATACAAGAAAAGTTAAATCAATTTGAGAGAAATGAGGTATGGAAGCTTGTTCTGAGGCCAAATGACCATTTAGTTATTGGTACTAAATGGGTATTTAGAAATAAGCAAGATGAACTTGGTATAGTGGTTAGAAATAAGGCTAGATTAGTGGCTAAAGGTTTTAATCAAGAAGAAGGGATCAATTATGAAGAGACCTTCACTCCTATGGCACGATTAGAAGCCATAAGGATGCTCCTTACCTATGAACATAGCCTACCCAAATATTTTTAGGCCAAAGCCGTAAACACTGTATGCTATATTTTGAATAGAGTTCTAGTAAGACCATTACTCACCAAAACTCCTTATGAGTTATGGAATAACAAAAATCCCAATGTCTCATATTTTAAAGTCTTTGGGTGTAAATGTTTTATCTTAAATGAAAAGGATAACTTAGGAAAATTCGATGCTAAATCTGATGAAGGAAACTTTCTTGGTTATTCTTCGGTTTCTAAAGCTTTTCGTATTTTCAATAAAAGAACTTTAATTATTGAAGAATCCATCCATGTTGTTTTGAATGAGATTTCCGAAATTAGGAAAAATGATCTTGACGATGATGTTAATTTTGATTCTTTGAATTTAAACGCAACCCCGTCTCCAACTAGCAACTTGGATGCATCCACTTCCCAGATTTTCTTACCCAAGGATTGGAAGTATGTAGATGCTCATCCTAAGGAGCTAATCTTAGGAGACACATCAAAGGGGGTTCAAACACGATCTTCTTTTAAAGATTTTTGTGCCAATGCTGCCTTTCTCTCCTAAATTGAACCCAAATGTGTTGATGAAGCCATGAAAGATGATTCATGGATTATCGCAATGCAAGATGAATTGAATCAATTTGAGAGAAATGAGATATGGACGCTTGTTCCTAGGCCAAATGACCATTTAGTTATTGGTACTAAATGGGTCTTTAGAAACAAGCAAGATGAAAATGGTATTGTGGTTAGAAACAAGGCTAGATTAGTGGCCAAAGGTTTCAACCAAGAAGAAGGTATCGATTATGAAGAAACCTTCGCTCCTATGGCTCGATTAGAAGCCATAAGAATGCTCCTTGCCTACGCTAGTAGTAATAATTTTAAATTATTTCAAATGGATGTTAAAAGCGCTTTTCTTAATGGCTTTATTTCCGAAGAAGTCTATGTTGAACAACCTCCTGGATTTGAAAATAATAGTCTCCCTAATCATGTGTTTAGATTAACTAAAGCTCTCTATGGTTTAAAACAAGCTCCAAGGGCTTGGTATGAGAGACTTAGTTCTTTTCTTATTGAAAATAATTTCATAAAAGGCAAGGTTGATACTACATTATTCATCAAGAACTTTGAAAATAATTTTCTCATTGTTCAAATTTATGTTGATGATATTATCTTTGGTTCTACGAATGAATCTCTTTGTGAATCTTTTGCTAAAACTATGAGTCTTGAATTCGAAATGAGTCTAATGGGAGAGTTAACATTCTTCTTAGGTCTACAAATCAAACAACTAAGTAATGACATCTTTATTAGTCAAACTAAATATGCTATGAGTTTACTAAAGAAGTTTAATATGAATAACTCAAAAGCTATTAACACTCCTATGAGCACCTTCACTAAGTTAGAAATTGATGAAAGTGGAGAAAGCTTCGATCAAAAAACCTATAGGGGTATGATAGGAAGTTTACTTTACCTCACTGCAACTAGACCAGACATAATGTTCAGTGTAGGACTTTGTGCTAGATTTCAATCAAACCCTAAGATATCTCATCTCAAGGCAGTTAAAAGAATACTCAGATATCTTAATGGTACCACAAATCTAGGATTATGGTACCCAAAATCAGAGAAGCTTGAGTTAATTGCTTATGATGATGCGGACTTCGCTGGCTGTAGATTAGATAGAAAAAGCACATCAGGAACATGTCAATTCTTAGGACATGCCCTTGTTTCCTGGTCATCTAAGAAATAAAACTCGGTTGCACTATCAACAACCGAAGCTGAATATATTGCAGCAAGTGCATGCTGTGCACAAGTTGTTTGGATGAAAAATACCTTAGAAGATTATAAAGTTCATCTTAAAAATATTCCCATTAAATGTGATAACACAAGTGCAATATGCCTAACAAAAAACCCTATACAACACTCAAGAACAAAACATATTGATATCAGACATCACTTTATACGAGATCATGTTACGAATCATGATGTAATCATAGAATTCATTGATACGAAACATCAACTAGCTGATATCTTTACAAAACCTCTAAGTGAAGAACAATTTGATTTCATAAGAAGAGAATTAGGAATGTTGATGTGTCCGAATACTTAAACTAGTTAAAATTATTTTTCGGACGTTATTGATTACTATTACATGCCTTGGTATCACTTGATCAAATAACATGTTGGAAATTATGTGACAAATGTTTTTGAAAATCAGTAGCTTACTCATATCCGAATGCATGTAAGAAGTTCATCTTATTTTCGGTTTGAATGCTAAAAATAGGATTTTCCTGTACACTCTTATGAAAACTTTTTGAAAAATGAGTTTCCTCCTTCAAGCAACGAACTATAACATAACAAGGAGAAGAGATACTCAAAGTATTATATGTGTCATGCCTTCCTTTATGTGCTTGATAACCTGCTGGAATCACATCTACCATGCTTTTTGATAATGCTACCATGCTTTTTGTTGATGACAAAGGGGGAGAAAAATATGAATTGATATGGTTGCTATTACTGATGTTATGATTAGGCCATACCTCCTATCACTGATAATGATACGGTTGCTATTACTGATGTTGATATGGTTGCTATCACTGATGCTATGATTAGGCCATACTTGCATCACCAAGAAATATATGATTGCCATACCTGTATCAAGATATCAAACAAAAATTTGCATCGTACGAACTGATATCTTACCATGTGATGCAATGCTACACTTGCAAATATATTCGAAATGTGTACATCATGTAATGATATCAAAATCTTGCTTCACAGCTTTACATGTCGATATCTCACAATATGATGAATTGCTACAATAAATCATTCAAACTTGTTATATTTGAAAATGTATGTCAAGCCTTGACATCATCTTCAAAGAGATACATTAAGATAGGAATCATGATGGGAATATGTCTCTTGAATTTATAAAGTTTTTAAATTCAAGAAGTATGGCATATAGATAGGGGGAGTTAAGATTAACTCCATTATCAATTGATTGTCATCATAAAAAAGGGGGAGATTGTTGAATCTCGGATTTTGATGATGAAGTCAATTGTCATTTGTTGTCTAATGTATGTGTTGAGATAAGCGTGTAGGATTAACTACGATGAAAGTAAGACATGCAGCAGGAGTTGCGTCGGAGTCATGACAATGATCACGTTGGGAGTTCGAGAGCTCGACGGAAGTTCGGACAATCGTCGGAGGTTCTGCGGGAACAGATCCGAGAAGTCCAGAAGCTTGCCAAAGGAGCTCGTCGAAACTTGCCAAGTGGATCATCGCAGTCCAGGAGTTTGTCGGAAGTCCGCAGGAGCATCACCGAGGGTTCATCGGATGATCGACAGAAGTTCGCCGGAAACTCGTCGGAAGAAGCGAGTGACGCACCGAAGCAAGCTGCAGAATATGTCTTAGGAAATAATCGTAGTTAGCACTTTGATTAAGTTAGAAATGGGAGGTGATCCCATTAGCTTAATCCTGGGGCAATTGGGCCCCTGAAGAACTCAAATTGGGTCGAATGGTTCAACCCATTCGGACCCAGGTTGCTGTGGGAGGTGCAACCGCCCAGGCAGGGAGGTAGCACCGCCCAGGCTATGTCTCCCAGTGAGACTGGGCAGTGCAACCGCCCCAGCCAAGAGGTGCAACCGCCCAGGGCTCAATCTCCGAGCGAGACTGGGCGGTGCAACCTCCTCTGTCAGGAGGTAGCACCGCCAGAGCTCAAGTTTCGAGCTCTGCCAGGCGGTGCAACCTCTCTAGTCAGGCGGTGCAACCGCCTGAGCTCGGTCTTTGAGCTCTGGCAGAGAGGTGCAACCGCCCCTAACAGAGGTAGCACTGCCCAAAGGCTCAGTCTTCGAGCTCTGCCAAGCGGTGCAACCTCTCCAGTCAGGAGGTGCAACCGCCTGATCCCGGAATTCTGGGATTTGATCGTTTTGAGCTCCAAATTTGAACTAGGTTGGGGCCTATAAATACCCCACCCATTCAGCACTGAAAAGATACAGACCTACACCGAATTCTTGATCTTTTCTGTGATTCTAAGAGCTCAAATTTGTGTAAAGTCCAAAAGTTCTCCTCTTTTTGTTTTTCAAGTCTTGAGTTGTAAAGAGAGGAGAGAAAGGTTCTGTAAGGGTTGTCTCCTGAGCCCGTCAAAAGGAGTGAAACTGTAAAAGGGCAGTTGGCCTTCGCCTATTGAAGGAAGGCCTCTAGTTGACGTCGGTGACCTCGTCGGTGGAGGAAGCCAAAAGTGGAGTAGGTCAAGACTGACCGAACCACTCTAAATCTCTGGTTTGCTTTTATTTTGAGCACTTTACCATTACTGCAAACCTCCTACATAGCTACTGCTCTCTGCGCTTTTACGGACAAGTTTCGAAGTTCTGATCTTTCCGAATCTGCATTCAGACGTAAATCCGTGTTTTCGTACGATCTTTACATTGCAGTTTACATTTACATTTTGATTCTATTTATAACTGCAAACTGTCTTCTGCGCTTTTACGAACGAGTTTCTTTGCAGTTTACGTTTACGTTTTAACTCCATTTATAACTGCAAACTGCGCTTAGACGCAATCTGCGCTTAGACGCAAACTGCGCTTAGATGCAAACTGCGCTTAGACGCAATCTGAGCTTAGACGCAAACTGCGCTTAGATGCAAACTGCGCTTAGACGCAATCTGCGCTTAGACGCAATCTGCATTTAGACGCAAACTGCATTTAGACGTAAACTGTATTTAGACGCAAACTGCGTAAACTGCGCTTAGACGCAAAACTGCATTTAGACACAAACTGCGTAAACTGCGCTTAGACGCAAACTGTGTTTAGACGTAAACTGCACTTAATCATAAGTAATCTTAGAATCGGCTTTTGCATCAAAATAGTTTTTATCGAACGAACGCAGCTTTCATTTTTTAATCGCTGAAAGATTTTCGCTGCACTAATTCACCCCCCCCCCCTCTTAGTGCTCTCGATCCTAACAAACTTGCTATTTTATAATTGATATCTTGCCATAGAATGATGAATTGGTATCTTTGTCATCTTGAAAATGGATGTCATGCCTTGACACTATTTTGAGAATGTTAGATCATGATAGGAATCATGATGTGTGTATTGATAAGTTTAAATGAACTTAACTTATCAATTTATTTCTTGAATTCAAAGGCCTTGAATTCAAGAATGTCTTTTCTCAAATATGGCATATAGATAGGGGGAGTTAAGGTTAACTCCATCATCAATTGATTATCATCATAAAAAAGGGGGAGATTGTTGAATCTCAGATTTTGATGATGAAGTCAATTGTAAATTGTTTGATCTAACCTATATGTTGAGAAAAGTGTGCCAGATAAACTACGATAGTAGTAAGACATAAAATAGGTGTTGTGTCGGAGTCAAGATCGAGATCTCATTGGGAGTTCGAGAGTTCGTCGAAAGTCCGGACGTTCGTTGGAAGTTCTGCCGGAACCAACTGAGAAGTCCAGGAGCTTGCCAATGAAGCTCATTGGAACTTGCCAAGAAGATCGTCGTAAAGTCCAGGAGCTTGCCAGGAGTCCGCTAGAGCATTGCCAAGAGTTCGACGGATGTTTGCCGGAAGTACGTTGGAAGCTCGCTGGAAGAGCAATTGATGCACCGAAACAAGAAGTGCAATAAACATGTCTTAATTGTCATAATTAGAGCATAAATTAAGTTAGGATTGGGAGATAATCCCACTAACTTAATTAGGGACCAATTGGGCCCTTAACAGGGCTGAATTGGGCCGAATTGAGCTCTGAATTCTTAGCCAACGGTGGCACCGCCAGGAAAGCAGTGCCCTAGGAAATCTGGGCGGTGGTACCGCCAGTAGTTATTACTGCCAGCGATGGTACCACCCCTGTCAAGTGGTGGTACCGCTAGAGCTCGGTCTCTGAGCTCTATCAAGAGATGGTACCGCCCAGACTGGGTGGTGGTACCGTCCAGTGTCAGGTGTGTTGAATCTTGGATTTTGATGATATAATCAATTGGTGGGTTAATTGATCTAATCCATATTATTGAGTTAAGTGCGCAGGATTAACTACGATAACCAGAAAACATAAAGCAAGGATACCGGAGTCGAGCTCGATAGACGTTTAAGAGACCGAAGAATCATCGGAGATGCTGCCGGAACCATCCGAGAAGAAATCGGGAACGTGTCGGAAGTTCGCCGAAGAAATCATCGGAGGCTCGCGGAGATCACCGAGAAGGCTCGGCTACTCGTTAAAAGTCATCACAAAGATTGGGAGCTTGCAGGGAGTCCGTCGGAAGAAGTTCGTCGGAAAGCTCGCCGGAACAATACTCGACGTTCGCGGTTGAAAATTTGCTTAGGATGTGTTTTGGTTATGTAGTCCACTTGTAATTAGGATTAGGATTAAGAGATAATCCTATATCCTGGTTAGGGGCCAACTGGGCCCAAAGTCAGAGTTGGTTTAGGCTAAAAATTAAGCTAAACCAGCGAACTAGAGAGCCAAGATTGAAGCCCAACTAGTGGCTGAAAACACTGTAGTTGGGCTGAAAACACTGTAGGCGGTGGCACCGCCTAGTTGGGCGGTGGAACCGCCCAGCACCCGAGTGCTGGGCGGTGACACCTCCTTGGCTGGGCGGTTGCACCGTCCAGTACCCGAGTGCTGGGCGGTGGCACCGCCTGGCTGGGCGGTGGAACCTCCAGCACCGAGAACCCTAAAAGAATTCAAATTTTGAAACCCAAAATTTGAATCCTCTTGAGGCCTATAAATACCCCTCAAATCTCAACTGAGGTTACAACTTTTGAGAAGCATTTTGATTGAGAAAAAAGTCTTAGAAAGTCTTAGCAAGTCTTGTTTTCAATTTGCTAGAGAGTTCTCCTCCTTCTTTCTTATTGAAAATTTGTAAGAGGTTGAGCTGCTTGTAAAAGGTTGTAAGAGGGGTGTTTACCCTTCCATTTCAAGAGACTTGCTAGTGGAAGGTGGGAGCCTCATCGAAGAGGGGCCTCGCAAGTGGAGTAGGTCATTTGACCGAACCACTCTAAAAATCGGCGTAATCTCTGGTTTACTTTTTATTGTTGTCATTTACATTACTGCAAATCTTCTTACTGCTTTAGTTTGTATTACTCTTGCTGCGCAACTTTAAGAATACGCCTTCAAGTTAAATTTCTCAAGTTTCGTTCTTAACGTACGAAAGATTTTGATTAAAATCGAAGTTTTAATCCGCTGCACTAATTCACCCCCCCCCCCTCTTAGTGCCGCTCCGATCCTAACAAGTGGTATCAGAGCAAGGTTATCTCTCATATTTGGTTTAATACCCAAGAGAGATGGCTTACTCCGGCATGCAAGAGGGCCATTCTATTGCACGACCACCTTTGTTTAATGGGTCGGATTACACATATTGGAAGACTCGCATGAGAATCTTCCTCATTTCTATGGACTTTGAGCTTTGGTCTATTGTCGAGAATGGATTTCAAAAATCTTCTCTTCCGATGAGCGAATGGAATGAATCGGAGAAGAAGGTTTTTGCTTTAAATGCAAAGGCTATGAATGCCTTGTTTTGTGCACTAGACAAAAACAAATTTAATCGTGTTTCAATGTGTGATTCGGCTTTTGATATTTGGAGAACTCTTGAGGTCACTCATGAAGGCACTAGCCGAGTGAAAGAGTCCAAAATCAACATCCTTGTGCACTCTTACGAACTTTTCCGAATGAAACCAAGTGAGTCCATCGAAGACATGTACACCCGGTTTACGGATGTCATCAATGGACTCAAAGCTCTTGGTAAAGATTTTACTAACTTTGAACTAGTAACTAAAATCTTAAGATCCCTCCCTAAAAGTTGGGATCCAAAAGTTACGACCATTCAAGAGGCCAAAGACCTTAAAGCATTCCCTCTTGAAGAACTCATTGGGTCTCTAATGACCTACGAAATGACATGTCAAGCTCATGACGAGCTCGAGAACCCCCTTCCAAAGAACAGGAAGGATATGGCACTCAAATCACAAGAAGACCACTTGAAAGGAACATCAAGTGATGAGGACAGTGACAATGACATTGCACTTTTGACTCAAAAGTTTAAAAAATATTTAAGAAAGAACAGATTTAAAAATAATACAAAAAATAAATTTGAACAAAAGAAAGACCAAGTGATTTGCTATGAATGCAAAAAACCGGGACACTACAAGAACGATTGTCCTTAAGCCAAAAAGAGGACATCAAAGAAGAAGGCGTTCACGGCAACGTGGGATGATTCAAGTGCATCCGAAGAAGAGGAGTCCAACACCGAGCAAGTTGCTCATTACGCGCTAATGGCGTTAGGAGAAGAGGTATGTGATTTATTTAATGAAGATTTATCTTTTGAAGAACTGTCTATCGCTTTTCATGAATTATTTGATGAATGTAGAACTGTTAGCAAGAAGTTAAGTATCTTAAAGAAAGAGCATGCTTTGCTACAAGATAAGTTTGATAGTCTTCAAACTCCTCCATGCTCTAAGTGTGAGCACTTAGAAGCAATAAAAAATGAAAATATGCTTCTTAAGGAAACCTTAAACAAGTTTAAGGTTTGTAGCAAAGGATTAGATATGATCCTTGCAAACAAGGGTCACATCGCAAATAGAAATGGAATTGGATTTGTAAAAGGATTACATCAAAATCCCACCACTTTCGTAAAAGGACCTACATTACATGTTTCCTCTTATGTGAAATGCAACTTTTGTTGCAAATCCGGACATATTGCCTACAAATGCCCATTTAGGAAAATTAGTTCACAAAAATTAATATGGGTTCCTAAAGGAACTATAAAGAATTCAATCATAAATAACAAAGTTAGTGGGTCAATTTTTGAGGCACCCAAAATCAAATGGGTACCTAAAAATCATCCTCTTTTGTAGACAAACCCACAAGCTAGGAGCAAGAGATGGTATCTCGATAGTGGATGCTCAAGACATATGACTGGAGATCCATCTCATTTCTCTATGCTCACTAGCAAAGAAGAAGGGTACGTTACCTTCGGAGACAACAACAAGGGCAAAATCATTGGCAAGGGAACTATTGGTAACAAATTTAATTTTTCCATTGATGATGTCTTACTAGTTGATGGATTGAAACATAATCTCTTGAGTATTAGTCAACTATGCGATAAAGGTTACATCGTTAGATTTGAATCAAATATGTGCATTATTGAAAAACCAAATCATAACATGACTATGATTGCTTTAAAACAAAATAATGTCTATACCATCAATCTTGATGAACTAAGTAATGAAATGTGCTTCTCCGCCGTAAATGATGATGCTTGGCTTTGGCATAGGAGATTAGGCCATGCAAGCATGAAAACAATATCTAAGATCTCATCTCAAGAATTAGTACGAGGAATTCCAAATATAAAGTTTATTAAGGACAAAGTATGCGATGTATGTCAACTAGGCAAACAAATAAAAACAAGCTTCAAACCAAAAAATCAAATTAGCACTACTAGACCATTACAATTGATCCATTTGGACTTATTTGGACCAATTGATACAACAAGTCTAGGTGGAAGCAAATATGCCTTTGTGATTGTGGATGACTACTCTAGATACACTTGGACCTATTTCTTAGCTCACAAAAGTGATTGCTTCAAGTGTTTCTCTAAATTTTGTAAACTCACTCAAAATGAAAAAGGCTTCATGATTTCATCAATTCGGAGTGATCACGGTGGTGAATTCCAAAACCGTGACTTTCAAAATTTTTGCGAAAGTAATGGGTACAATCACAACTTCTCAACTCCAAGAAATCCTCAACAAAATGGAGTAGTTGAAAGGAAAAATAGAAACCTACAAGAAATGGCAAGAACTATGTTGAATGAACATAGTTTACCTAAGTACTTTTGGGCCGAAGCCGTAAATACGGCTTGCTACATCATGAATAGAGTCCTAATAAGACCATCCTTATCCAAAACTCCCTATGAATTATGGAATAACAAAAAACCAAACATCTCCTATTTTAAAGTTTTTGGTTGTAAATGCTTTATTTTAAATGAAAGGGATGCTTTAGGAAAATTTGATGCTAAATCCGATGAAGGCATCTTTCTTGGTTACTCTTCCGTTTCTAAAGCTTTTCTGGTTTTTAATAAAAGAACTTTAGTAATTGAAGAGTCTATTCATGTAGTTTTTAATGAAATTTCCGATTTAAAGAAAAATGATTTTGATGATGATCTTGGTTTTGATAATTTGAATTTAAATGAACCCTCTCCTCAAAATAGCCTTTTGAATGCATCTTCTTCCGAAATTTCTTTACCAAAAGAATGGAAGTATGTAGATGCTCATCCAAAAGAGCAAATTGTAGGAGATACATCAAAAGGGGTTCAAACTTGTTCTTCTTTCAAAAATTTCTGTGCTAACGCCGCTTTCCTTTCTCAAATTGAACCTAAATGCATTGACGAAGCCTTAAAAGATGATTTTTGGATCATTGCAATGCAAGAAGAATTGAACCAATTTGAGAGGAATGAGGTATGGAAGCTTGTTCCTAGACCAAGTGACCACTTAGTCATAGGTACTAAGTGGGTCTTTAGAAACAAGCAAGACGAAAATGGTATCGTGGTTAGAAACAAGGCTAGATTAGTGGCCAAAGGTTTCAACCAAGAAGAAGGTATCGATTACGATGAAACCTTCGCTCCCGTGGCTCGATTAGAAGCCATAAGGATGCTCCTTGCCTATGCTAGTAGTAATAATTTTAAACTATTTCAAATGGATGTTAAAAGTGCTTTCTTGAATGGTTTTATTTCCGAAGAAGTATTTGTCGAACAACCTCCCGGATTTGAAAATTCTCTTCTTCCTAATCATGTATTCAAATTGACTAAAGCTCTCTATGGCTTAAAACAAGCTCCTAGAGCTTGGTATGAAAGGCTTAGTTCTTTTCTTATTTTAAATAATTTTACCAAAGGCAAGGTTGATACTACATTGTTTATTAAACATTTTGAAAATAATTTTCTTATTGTGCAAATTTATGTTGACGATATTGTGTTTGGCTCTTCGGATGAATCACTATGTGAATCATTTGCCAAATGTATGAGTCTTGAATTTGAAATGAGTTTAATGGGTGAATTAACTTTCTTTTTGGGATTACAAATCAAACAACTTAGTGATGGTATATTTCTTAACCAATCGAAATATACATTAGAATTGTTAAAACGATTTAACATGGATAATTCAAAAGCAATAAACACCCCTATGAGTACTACGACTAAGTTAGATATGGATGAAAATGGTGAAAGTTTCGATCAAAAAACATATAGGGGAATGATAGGTAGTCTACTCTACCTCACTGCGACTAGACCGGATATTATGTTTAGTGTAGGACTTTGCGCTAGGTTTCAATCTAATCCTAAATTATCTCATCTTAAGAATGTTAAAAGAATATTTAGGTATCTTAAAGGAACTCCAAATTTAGGATTGTGGTATCCAAAATCTGAAAAATTTGATCTAATAGCTTATGCAGATGCCGATTTTGGCGGATGCAGGATAGATAGAAAAAGTACATCCGGAACATGCCAATTTTTAGGACATGCACTTGTTTCTTGGACTTCCAAGAAACAAAATTCAGTTGCACTATCTACGGCGGAAGCCGAATACATTGCTGCAAGTGCATGTTGTGCACAAGTAATTTGGATGAAAAATACATTAGAAGACTATGGAATTCACCTTGAAAATATTCCCATAAAATGCGATAATACTAGTGCCATATGCCTTACTAAAAATCCAATTCAGCATTCTAGAACTAAGCACATCGACATTAGGCATCATTTCATACGCGATCATGTCCTTAACAATAATGTTGTTCTAGAATTCATTGACACAAAGCATCAATTAGCAGATATATTCACAAAAGCCTTGAATGAAGACCAATTTGAATTCATTAGAAGGGAATTAGGTATGTTAAATTGTCCCTAAACAATAAACTTGTTTGATTGGATTTTCCGTAAAGTTTTTCATCTTCTTTCCATCTCTCATTCTCCTTCAAATTCCATATGACATGTTGTGAAATCTCGAAATCGACTTTGATGACTTGATTATGAATTTCAAGTTAGCGATTTGATTTAAATAAGTTTTATCTAAATCATAATCTTGATCTTGCAAAATTGGAATCACAAATAATATCTCTTGGCATTCATGAATTGATACTTACAAATATGAAAGTATTGGCATTCATGACTTGAATTTGATTGAAACATTGTATGCTTAAATTCATCATTCTCCTATGTTTCAAAAATTCTTTAAATGCCTTATGTGATGATTAAAAAGTAATGTTGAGATTTTCATGAATTTGACGATTTGAATGAGTTTGTATTCGAATTATGATCTTGACTTCGTGAAATTACTACTTGAATTTTTTATCCCAATCTCTCTCTTATACATCTACAATTTCTATTATTCATAGAAAGAAGAGATTAGATAATATGAATGCATGCTGAATTTTCCTCTAAAATGAACTCTGCGTAAATATTTTTGCATACTTAATTTTCAATGATAAAATCGTTGTATGACAAAATTTGTGCTTCAAGTCTCATTTTCCTTTTTGTTGATGACAAAGGGGGAGAAGTGATGACTTATATGACATGACTAATATGAATTACAAAAACTTGTGTGATATGAATGTCTTATATGACTTGCAAATCCTTGAAAATATCACAAGATTGATATCATGAAATTTATATTGAAAATCTTTATCTTCTGTGTGATATGAATGTCTTATATGACTTGCAAATCCTTGAAAATATCACAAGATTGATATCATGAAATTTATATTGAAAATCTTTATCTTCTGTCGTAGCAAAATTCGTCCCGTATCATTTAACTTATGATTTTCATCGAAGTTTCGTACTTACTATTGTTTAATGAGGATAACGATAAAGTTCTACGATTAGAACTTATCGGGTTATGCTTGAATCCAATGGGATGGAATTCAAGTGTTTTTTATCTTCTCATAATATGGCATATAGATAGGGGGAGTTATGTTTAACTCCGTCATCAATTGATTGTCATCATCAAAAAGGGGGAGATTGTTGAATCTTGGATTTTGATGATATAATCAATTGGTGGGTTAATTGATCTAATCCATATTATTGAGTTAAGTGCGCAGGATTAACTACGATAACCAGAAAACATAAAGCAAGGATACCGGAGTCGAGCTCGATAGACGTTTAAGAGACCGAAGAATCATCGGAGATGCTGCCGGAACCATCCGAGAAGAAATCGGGAACGTGTCGGAAGTTCGCCGAAGAAATCGTCGGAGGCTCGCGGAGATCACCGAGAAGGCTCGGCTACTCGTTAAAAGTCATCACAAAGATTGGGAGCTTGCAGGGAGTCCGTCGGAAGAAGTTCGTCGGAAAGCTCGCCGGAACAATACTCGACGTTCGCGGTTGAAAATTTGCTTAGGATGTGTTTTGGTTATGTAGTCCACTTGTAATTAGGATTAGGATTAAGAGATAATCCTATATCCTGGTTAGGGGCCAACTGGGCCCAAAGTCAGAGTTGGTTTAGGCTAAAAATTAAGCTAAACCAGCGAACTAGAGAGCCAAGATTGAAGCCCAACTAGTGGCTGAAAACACTGTAGTTGGGCTGAAAACACTGTAGGCGGTGGCACCGCCTAGTTGGGCGGTGGAACCGCCCAGCACCCGAGTGCTGGGCGGTGACACCTCCTTGGCTGGGCGGTTGCACCGTCCAGTACCCGAGTGCTGGGCGGTGGCACCGCCTGGCTAGGCGGTGGAACCTCCAGCACCGAGAACCCTAAAAGAATTCAAATTTTGAAACCCAAAATTTGAATCCTCTTGAGGCCTATAAATACCCCTCAAATCTCAACTGAGGTTACAACTTTTGAGAAGCATTTTGATTGAGAAAAAAGTCTTAGAAAGTCTTAGCAAGTCTTGTTTTCAATTTGCTAGAGAGTTCTCCTCCTTCTTTCTTATTGAAAATTTGTAAGAGGTTGAGCTGCTTGTAAAAGGTTGTAAGAGGGGTGTTTACCCTTCCATTTCAAGAGACTTGCTAGTGGAAGGTGGGAGCCTCATCGAAGAGGGGCCTCGCAAGTGGAGTAGGTCATTTGACCGAACCACTCTAAAAATCGGCGTAATCTCTGGTTTGCTTTTTATTGTTGTCATTTACATTACTGCAAATCTTCTTACTGCTTTAGTTTGTATTACTCTTGCTGCGCAACTTTAAGAATACGCCTTCAAGTTAAATTTCTCAAGTTTCGTTCTTAACGTACGAAAGATTTTGATTAAAATCGAAGTTTTAATCCGCTGCACTAATTCACCCCCCCCCCTCTTAGTGCCGCTCCGATCCTAACAAGGTGTCAGGCAGTGGTACCGCTAGGACCCCGAAAATCTAGGATTAGATACTTTTTAGCTCCATTTTTGAAGCTATTGGGGCCTATAAAAATCCCACCCTTTTCTGTATAAAAGGGCACAAAAACATTGAGATAATCTTGAGTTGTTGGGGTGTAAAAGTGTTGTAAACAAGTGCTAGAGTTCTCCTCCTCCCTTTCTAAGTTTTGAGATCATTCAAGAGAGGTGTGAGACTTATAAGAGTTATCTCCTAAACCCGTGAAAAGGAGAAAGCGTTGTAAAAGGTGGTTGGTCTTCACCTATTGAAGGAAGGCCTTTAGTAGATGTTGGAGACCACGTCGGAGGAGGAATCCGAAAGTGGATGTAGGCCACGTTGATCGAACCACTCTAAATTCTAGTTTGCTTTTCATTAGTGCAATTTACTTTAACTACAAATCATTTCAAAGCAAACTACTTCTCCTCCTCATCTTGCTTACGCTCTTATACGTTTTAAGTTGCTATCCTTCCGATTCAGTTTTCATTGAATGTACGAAATATTTTATACGAAAATCGAAGAATTTTCCACTACACTAATTCACCCCCCCTCTTAGTGCTGCTCTTGATCCTAATAAAATAATCCTAGAGTAAAAATTCTAATATCTCTTGAAGAGTAGAGTCCCTTTTTCCTAGTATTTAGAAAGTTCTTCTAAAGGGAGAAGAGATGTCTAGGTCTAAAAGAGAGGTGTAAAGGTTCTCTCCTGAGCTTGTCAAAAGGTGAATAGAGTTATATGGGTGGTTGGTCTTCACCTATTGAAGGAAGACGGTTAGTGGATGCCGATGGCCTCAACGAAAGAGGAATCGAGAGTGGATGTAGGTCATGACGATCGAACAACTATAAAACTTGGTTTGCATTTTTGTTCTTGCTATTTTCCCTTACTGCAAACTGCCTTACTTGCTTATTGTGCTCACTACCTTACGAAAATGCTTTCAAGTTAACATATCTTCAAAATAGTTTTTGTCAAAATCGATTTTAATCGAACGAAAGATTTTCAAAATTGACATTTTTATCTGCTACACATATTCACCCCCCTTTTAGTGCCAACTTGATTATAACAGTTGGTATCAGAGCCACATTATTTTTCGGTTGGTTTAACACTGAAGAGAAAAGGCTCTTTTCAGATTTCAAGAGGGACTTTCTATCATTCATCCTCTTATGTTCAATGGGACGAACTACACATATTGGAAAACTCGAATGAGAGTTTTTTTAATTTCTTTAGATTTTAATATATGGAATATCATTAAAAATTATTTTCAAAAGTCTTCTAATCCAATAAGTGAATGGAATGATTTGGAGAAGAAAACTTTTTTCTTAATGCTAGAGTAATGATTGCTCTATTTTGTGCCTTAGACAAAAATGAATTTAATCGTGTTTCTATTTGTGAAACCGCTTTCGATATTTGACACACTCTTGAAGCCACACACGAAGGCATTAGTAGAGTAAAAGAGTCTAAAGTCAATCTTTTAATGCATAATTTTGAACTATTTTGAATGAAGCCAAGCGAAACCATTGTTGACATGTACACCTGTTTTATGGATGTTGTTAATGGCTTAAAAGCTCTTGGCAAATATTTTTCGAATCTTGAACTTGTTAATAAAGTTTTATGATCTCTTTCTAAAAATTGGGATCCTAAAGTAACGGCCATTCAAGAGGCCAAGGATTTGAATACTTTCTCGATTGAAGAACTTACTGGGTCTTTAATGACCTATAAAATGAGTTGTATGGCACATGATGAACATGATGAACATAAAAATCACCTTCCAAAGAATAGGAAGAATTTAGCACTTCGAACAAAAGAATACCACTTGAGTAATGACTCAAGTGATGATGATGATGACCTTGAACTTCTCACAATAAAGCTTAAAAAGTTCTTAAACCAAGAATCAAAAAGTAAAAATAAACTTAAAAAGAAGAAGCTACAAAAGAATAAGAAAACACTCAAGGTGGCTTGGGATGAATCAAGTTCATCCGAAGATGAAGAATAATCCAACAAAGGCGAGGTGGCAAACTATGTCTTAATGGCTTTCGATGACGAGGTAACCAAAATCCCTTTACTTTATTTTGAAATTACATGATGCATTTCATGAGTTATTTTTAAATTTAGAAATAAATAAATACAAAAATACAAAAATATCATGCATCTTTACATTAAAAAAAATTAAAGCATGACAATTGCATTACGAGTTAAATTCACTTAATTGAAGTAATAATGATTTGAAGTCATGCTTAATGAGTTTATGTTTCGATATTATGCATGATGATCTTTGTGATGTATGACTTATTGATCTTGTCATGATGAACTTTGCTTTTAAACAATAATACATATTTTTGTTTGGCATAAAGATAAAGGTATGCGTATATGAAATCAAATCACTTAAATTGAAACAAAAAAGGGAGAATGCATGTTTCTTAAAACAAAAGGGGAGAGATTAATGAATCTATTTGTCTTTTTGTATGAATCTCTTGAAAATGATGATTTGACGATTTGAATTTAAATGAGCTTTATCTTTATTTTTCAAGATTTACAACTTGAGATTTCTTATTCATGAATCAATATATTATATCATTTGATCTCCTATGTTTCTCTATGCTATTTATAAAAGAAGATATTTGTTGAAATAAATCGTGTCTTGTGACATTCATGATTTGATATTAATGTCTTTCATGTCATGATTTATTAATGATAGTCCTTTGTATTCATTAATTGTATATCTTATCACCAAATTAATCTTTTTTTGTGATGACTTGAATATTTACACCAATATGTTCTTGCCTTCTTCTTTCTTGTTTACAATGACAAAAGGGGGAAAGAAAAGCGCTAGCATCTCAAGAGAACCAAATTTGCTAGCTTGAATGATAAACTTAGACATGTTAGATCTCCCAAATACTTAAATTCTTCTTATACATTTTTCGGATCATGATCTTGATTTCTCAATTTTTAGACTTGAATCTTCTTTTTGAATAGAGATCGTTTCCCTATCATTCCTTCTATATACAAAAGAAGAGATATGTCAAAAAAAACATGACTTGATCTTTCATTTTTGATGATTGGAATGGTGATTGGAATATTGATGTAAATTTATTATTTATCTTTGTCATGCTTTGAAAATTGTTGTAAAGGGAAAAAGAATTACAAAATTGTATTCTTCCCTTCTTTTTGACAATAACAAAGGGGGAGATAAAATTTGCTAGCTTGCATGTTCTAAAATGATGTAAAACTTGCTATGCTAGCTTATAAATTGCAAGGAGAAAAACTTGCTAGGAAGCAAAATTGCTAGCTTGCACTTCTCAAAAGAGAAGAAAGAACTTGCTATCTTGAACATCACTAAGAATTGCTAGCTTGCAATCTCAAGAAAAGAAAAAGTGCTATGTTGTTTATCTCAAGGAGCATAATTTACAAACTTACACAACTCAAAATTGTTGCTAGCTTATATGTTGTAAAACTTGCACATCTCTAAAATTTGCTAGTTGCACTTCTCTACAAAAGGGGAGAAGGTACGATGATAATCATGCATATTATGCCTAAAATGATAATTTGAAATTATGTATGATGATCATGCATGTAATGATGATTTCGAAAATATATATTATGTTTTGGAATGATGCATGCAATACTCATGATTTTATTATGATGATGTATATGATGTATTGAATATGATGTGATTAAAATAGTTTCAACTTGGACTAAAAGGTCATCATTTATTTGAATAATACCTTATTTCAATATGATATATTGATAGGGGGAATTTAGTTTAAACTCTATCATTAATTGGTTGTCATCATTAAAAAGGGGGAGATTGTTGAATCTCAGATTTTGATGATAAAATCAATTGATGAGTTTGTGATCTAATTTGCATTTTGAGTAATGCAGAACTAGCTTCGATCAAGAAGAGACAAATTGATTAAAGTAGGAGGAATCAGACATTGGGTTGGAGTGAATATGTCAGAAGATTGGACGTCGGGTCGGAGGATCGGTCGACGTGTCGGCAGAAGGCTCGTGCCGTGAATTCGGGCATCGAGCCGAAGGATTGGACATTATGCCAAGGAGATCAGAAGTTACAGGAGTCAACATGCTGATTGGGCAATATGCCGAAGGAGAGGATGATACACCGAAAGATCGAACGAGTGCTGAAGGAACCAATGACATGTCGGACAAAGGATTCATTCTTTGTAATCATTTATCTAAGATCGAAGTAGTTTAGGGGGCTAATTGAGTTAACTTTTAGTGTAATCATTCTAACTCAATTAGGGTCCAATTGGGTCTTAATTGGGAATGATTTGGGTTCATTGGGAGGCCCATTCAGTGACCCAAAAGTTGAGTCAAGCGGTGGCACCGCCAAAACAGGTAGTGGAACCGCTTGTGAGTTGAAAAACTAAAAAAACTCAGTCTCTAAGGCTGTCAGGTGGTGGTACCACCAGACTGGGCGGTGGTACCACCCGGTGATAGTGTGTCAGGCGGTGGTACCACCAAGTGTCAGGCTACAGGCGGTGGTACCGCTCGTACCCCGAAATTTTAGGGATTCGAATTTTGGGCTCCAAATTTGAATCCATTTGGGGCCTATAAATACCCCACTCTTTCCTGCTTGGTATAGCAAGAAAGTGAGTTAAAAATGAGGAAATAATCATAGAGTTAAAATTATAATCTCTCTTGAAGAGAAGAGTTTCTTCGTAGTATTTAGAAAGTTCTTCTAAAGGGAGAAGAGAGGTCTAGGTCTAAAAGAGAGGTGAAAAGGTTCTCTCCTGAGCCTGTCAAAAGGAGAATAGAGTTGTAACAAGGTGGTTGGTCTTCGCCTATTGAAGGAAGACCATTAGTGGATGCTGGTGGCCTCGATTGAAGAGGAATCGGGAGTGGATATAGCTCACGATGACCGAACCACTATAAAACTTAGTTTGCATTTTTGTTCTTGCAATTTTTCCTTACTGCAAATTGACTTGCTTACTGCTCTCACTACCTTACAAAAACACTTTCAAGTTAATATCTCTCTGAAGCGGTTTTTCTCGAAATCGGTTTTAATCGAACGAAAGATTTTTATAGAAAATCAATTTCGAGAAAAAAATCGCTTCAAAGAGATATTAGTGCTGACTCAGAGAGATAACAAGGATAAACTCCTATTAGGATTGAGTCAGCACTATGAGCAACACTTGCAGCAGTGTAGGGATTTAACACAGCACAAAAATGAGCATATTTCATAAGTCGATAAAACACCACAAGGATTGTGCTTTTACCTTTGGAGGGTGGTCCATGGAGATGTCAGTCCACACCAAGTCTGGTATGGGTAGTAGTTGTAGCTTCACTGGACTCGCCACTGTTTCACGCTTTTTCTGTTGACATACATCACATTGTGGCACATATTCAGAAATAAGTTTTTTCATCCCACTCCAGTAAAAATTTTGCTTCACTCTTTTGTAGATTCTCAGAAATCCAGAGTGCCCTACTGAAGGTGTAGAGTGCATTTCGTGCAGGATGATTTTGATGCAAGGGGAGTCGGGTATAAGCACAATGCGACCTTTATAGTGTAGATCTCTCGAATCCTAAGTGTAGTGGGCTATTGCGCTGGATCCTCCTCCAATTTTTTTATGATATTGCTGATCTCATGATCCTTCTTCCATTCCTCCCTAATGTCCTTAAGGAAGCCAGTGGTAGGAAGGGAGATGATGAAAAATTTAGCTTGCTCTGGTAGCCGTGAGAGTACATTTGCAACAACATTTTCTTTCTTATTTTTGTAAATAATTTTATAATCAAATCTTAGAAGTTTGATTACCCATTTTTACTGCTCAAGGGATGATATCTTTTGCTCTAAAATGTACTTGAGGCTTCTATGGTTGGTTTTAATTTGAAATCATCGGCCGATTAGGTAGGGTCTCCACCTCATTATTACGTGCACAATGGCGAGCATCTCCTTTTCATATACTGATTTTTTTGACGAGAGAGAGACAACGCCTTACTTGTGTATGCGAGTGGTTGACATCTTGCATGAGAATGACTCCAATTCCGACTCAAGATGCATCGGCCTTATTGATGAAGGGTCGGCTGGTAGCGCTAGCACCGGTATCATCTTCATGGCTACCTTAAGTTTGTCGAAGGTAGCATAGACTTTGTTCAACCATTACAAGGCGTCTTTTTTCAATAGAGAAGTGAGGGGTGCACTTATCTTCCCATAGTCCATAAATTTTGGGTAGTAGCCCGTTAGTCCTAGGAACCCGCATAGTAATATTATGTTTATAGGTTTCGGCTAGCCCTACATTGTTTCTTTTTTAATTGGTTCTACCACCACTCCTTCTGATATTATGTGGCCAAGGTACTCTATTGTTTGCTAGAGAAAGCTGCACATTGGTTGCTTAATAAAAAGAGTATTTTCTTAAAGGATGGTCAAAATAACCCATAAATGCTAAAAGTGAGTCTCAAGAGAAGAGTTGTAAATGAGAATATCATAAAAAAATACCAGCATAAATTTGTGAAGAAGGCTTCAAAAAATATTATTCATGAGACTTTGGAAGGTTGAAGGAGCATTAGTAAGTCTAAAAGGCATTACCAAGAATTCATAATGGCCGTTATATGTGTGGAATGCAATTTTTGGAATGTTGTCTTGACATACCCGAATTTGGTGGTAACCGGATCGGAGGTCCAACTTTGTGAAGACTCGAGCTCCTTTTAACTCATCAAGAAGTTCATCCACCACTAGTATTGGGTACTTGTCCTTGACGGTGATGCCATTTGAAGCTCGGTAGTCGATGCACATCCGCCAAGTTTCATCCTTCTTGCGTACAAGTAACACCGGTGAGGAATAGGGGCTGCAACTTGGCCGAATCACCCCTATTTCAAGCATCTCCTTTAAAATATTTTTAATTTCATCCTTCTAGAGGTGAGGATAATGCTATAGCTGAGTGTTTATTGGTGGTTTGCCTGGAAGAATTGGAATCCAATGGTCATGTTGCCGAGTAGGAGGAAGACTGCGCAGTTCAACAAAAACGTCATCAAATTCAACAAGCAATTAGGCAAGATTTTGACCTTCAATTTCTATTTTCTTTCCCTATGATTGTTGCTAGAGATGCATAAAAAAGTTACCATTTACCTTGCATAAAACTTTCTCCATTCATTAGGTCGAAATGGTGGTTACGTTGCTTCCGTGCGTCCCGCATAAGATGATCTGTTTGCCTTTGCAGTAGAATTTCATAATTAATTTGGAAAAGTTCCAAGAGACGTCACCTAGCATCATCAGCCATTCTATGACAAGCATGGCTTCATAATCATCAATTGGTAGGAGGAAGAAGTCTCCGATAATTTCTTGGTCTTGCAGTAATAGTTTCACCTGCGGGCATCTTTGGTCGCACTTTAGGATTCTATTGTCGACGACCTTTATGTTGAACTTGCTGCAACCTTTGATATAGAGCGCCATGCAAGCAGCAATATGATTATTTAGGAAGTTATTAGTGCTACACGTGTCGGTGAGAATAGTGATCAGTTGTTGTTTGAGAGGGCCTCCAACTTTCATCGTTTGCGGGTTTGAGTAGTCGACTAGCAAGTGTACCATAAAGTCGGTCAGTTGTGGCTCTTCTTCCACATCTTCTTCATGTTTAAGGCTCTCTTCTAGATATTCAATGACCTCTTCTTCTACTGGTTCAATCACAAGAAGTCTCCTTTTTTTTACAGCGATGCTCACGGCTCCACGGCTCGTCGCAATATTGACATAACCCCTTCGCAGATCACTCCTGAAGCTCTTCTTTTGTCAACTTTTTTGGTGCAGGGGCTCGGCTGACAGTAGGGGGGGCTGAGGGTTTCGGTGTTGCTGGTCAGAGAGCTACCCTAGTTCTCCGGGTTTCATGGTTCAATTGCTCCTTTTGAAGTTGTGCGAAAGAGATGGCTGCCATAAGCATGTATGGTTGTCGCGTTTTAACTTCTTCTCAGATCTCCAGCTTCAAGCCCTCAATAAAGGTCCTCGATAATTATTTTTTAGACCAATCATGAGTTTGATTAGATAACCTTTCAAACCTAGTTTGGTACTCCTGAATAGTTCATGTTTGTCGGATCTTTGCTAGTTGTCCGTTAATGTTCTCGTAATCGGCTGGTCCGAAGCAGATCAGCAGTCCTTTGAATTGTTGCCATGAGAGGACTCCATGAGTGTGTTCAAACCAATCAAACCATTATATAGCATCCCCTTCAAGATGTATAGCCACAATTTCCACCATAGATGCGTCCACGGTTTTGTGGTACCGAAAATATCGCTCCGCGCACGAGATCCAACCAATCGGGTCTCCTTCTTCCCATCTAGAGAAATCCACCCTCATGCATGGATAGTAGGGATCGATCATAGAGCCTCCCCTCTCGTAGAAGTCATCTCTTTGGTTAGAGCTCTCTCCTTGATGTGATTTCTTCGAGCTTGATGGTCGGCCCAAACTGAGTTCGGTAAAGAGATTATATATATTATTCTCTCTTTTATTGTCGGGTAAAATCCATGTATTGGTTGAGAGAAGTGGTGACCGAAAGGATTGGTGGATTAGTGTATGTAGGCTGTGGTTTAGGCTTGTTTTGTGGTTGTTTTGTAAGAGCAAAATTATCGTTGAAGAAACAATAGTTTCACGATGAAATTTTCAGCAAACACTGAGAGATTTGAGGAGAAAATTTGATAGCAACATCTTGATTTAGATAACAGCAATGATGATAAATTTGTTCAAGAAGATTTCGGCAGTATAACAGCAAGGAAATCAGTGCAAGTTGCGATAGCAGAATTCTCATCGAAAAATTCTAGCGATTTTTGATGAAAATTTGCAGCAACACACGAATGTTTTAGAGATGAATTCCTCAATAGATCAATCTCATATGGAAGCCAAGATGATCTTTGAAGCATATAAGAAATTTCATTCAAAAAGGATAGCAAATAGATCGGTTAAAGGCAATAATATGCGAATGAAATTTTCTACAGCAATCCTTCGTTAGCAAAGATGATAACTTTTATGACAAAAGGAATTTGCTGCATATGATAGATAAAAAGACTTCTTCTTGGTATTTTGAATGGAAAATTGTAGCAACAAAAGGTATTGGTGATAGGAGAATACCAGATCTCTTGATGCAATTGGAGGTGACGACAGTAGATTGATTTGATCTATGGTAGAAGATGATGGTGGAGATAGCGACGTCAAGAGCAATTGTGGGAATTGCTTGGCTGGTGATAGGCGGTAGGGGTGGCAGCAAAAGCAGCAAGATCATTGCTCTGATACCAAATGATAGAACCTTAGAGGAATTTTATGTAGATTGATCTTTAAGGGGGATCAATCCTTGGAACGCTATAGGGGTTTCACCCTTCTAGAAGTCGGCCATATGACTGCAATTATAGATAGATCTTATTCTTAAAGAGATGGAGGCTATATGCTTATATATGGCTCCAAACCCTTGCCCTAGGCGCTGCTTCCTAAGTGAGTTACCCCTTTTGCCCTCAACCCTAGTTGACTGGCCCAATAAAAAGGAGGGAGGGAGTGGGGGGCAACGACTAGGAACCCCAAAGGCCCAAATATAAATCCTAACTATTCTTCTTTATAGGATAGAGGTGGCTAGGTGGGGTTTATTATAATCTCAAGGGATTTTTTTTAGTTGCTTCTTGGTTGAGTAGGACCCAACCCTACTAGGGTCCTATCAAGTTGCATATATAGAAATACGATTAAACTCATTTTTGTTTAAAACACAAAATAAAGCACTTATAACTTTAGCATTTAAAGAAAATAATTTTTTTTTCTAGATCATTCTATTCATTCATTGGTGTAGAGGATTTTTGAAAATCACATTCGATAATATTTCATAAATCAAAGTCCATAAAAATAAAAAAATCCTCAATTCATGTTTTCTAATACGTGTAGTCCGTCCCATTGAAGATAGGAGGTTGAGTGATAGAGTAACCCTCTTGATTATCGGTAAAAGCCATTTAATCTCTTTTGAGTGTTAAACCAATCGAGAGAACTTGGCTACGATATCAAGTGTTATTATCATAAAGGCACTATGAGAGGGTGGAGGGGGGGGGGGGGGGTGGGGGGCGTGAATTAGTGCTTTCAAGAAATTATAATTTAAAAATTCATTCGATGAAATCGATATTGAAAATGTGCTTGACTTAGAATATGAATAAGTGTAATAAGCAATTAAATTAGAAAGCAATAGCAATTGAAGAGAATAAAAAGAATACCTACCGAATTTATAGTGGTTCGATCATCATGACCTATGTACACTCCCGATTCCTCTTCCGTCGAGGCCACTTGTTTTCACTAACGATCATTTTTCAATGTGCAAAGATCAACCACCCTTGTTACAACTCTTTTCTCCTTTTCATAGGTTTAGGAGAGAACTTTTACAACTCCTTTTTTTTATAGGTAGTCCTCACTACTCCCTTAGATTGACTTAGAAGATCGAGGAGGAATGACTCAACATTTTCAATAGAGATTGCACATTTAGAATCATAAATTTTTTTAGCTCTTTTCTTGCTCACTCAAGTAAGAATGAATGGGATATTTATAGGCCCAAATGACTTAAAAAATGGAGCCAAAAAGTCTCATCCTTAGGTTTTTGGGGTACTGACAGTACTACCGCTAGTGCTGCAGGCTATGGTACTAATGCCCAGTTTAGATGGTACTACCACCTGACAACCTAGAACGTCATATACTAGCGGTGCCATTGTCAGTCTAGGCAGTATCACTACCTGACACTGGCAATACTACCATCATGTCTTCTGAAAAATGTACACTTCATACATTCTAGCTCACAAGTGGTTCCACCGCTTAGTTTGATAGTGACATTGCTTGATCCAACTATAGGTCACTAAATGGGCCATTCAGTAGGCTCAAATCAGCCATGATTCAAGCCCAATGGGCCCCTAATTGAGTTAGCATGGTTACACACAAAACCATCTCAATTAAAACTTGAACTATGACGATCAATATATAAACAATTACAAAACAATAATCCTATGTTGTCCTCCATGTCATTGATGTTGAATCTCAGATTTTAAAGATGAAATCAATTGATGTGTTTGTGATCTAATCTACATTTTGAGTGATGCAAGAAGCTTCAATCACAGAGAGACAATTAAAGCATGAAGAATCATGTTGGGCCGAAGTGGAACATGTTAGAAGATTGGATGTCGAGCCGGAGGATTGATCGATGTATTGGCAGAAGGCTTTGCACTATGGGTTGGGGCATCGGGCTAAGACGAGCAAAAATGACACCAAGGAAATCGAAGTTGCGGACGTCAACTAGCCGATTGGGCAATAGGCCACAAGAGAGGATGATGCACCAAAGAATCGGACGAGGCTTCGATGAAACAATAACATGCCGGACAATATTTAATTTAGCTTTATAATAATTATCTAGATTGAAGTAGGTTTTAGGTGTAATTGTTTTGAAATTGGGCCAACTCAATTAGGAGCCAATTGGGCCCAAGTTTAGGCTATGTTGGGCCAAGTGAAAGGCCCAAACAATGACCCAACAAGTGGAACCGTCGGTGGCACAGTCTCTGAGACTATGTCAGGCAGTGGTACTTCTAGTTTGGGCGGTGGTACTGCCCATACATTGTCTTTGAGACTATGTCAAGCGATGGTACCACTAGACTGGGCGGTGGTACCGTCCAATGTTAGTGCTGTAGGCGATGGCATTACTAGTACTCGGAAGACCCGGGATGAGAATAGTTTTGGCTACAAGTTTGAATCCATTTGGAGCCTATAAATACCCCTCTCATCCCTGGTGAAGATATATAAGCACAAAGAACTTAAAAGTGGGAAAACACTATAGCAATCACTTGAGAGATCCCCTCCTCTAGTTCTAAAGTTTAGAATTCTATTTAGAGAGGAGTGAGTGCTTGTAAAAGGTTGTCTCCTAAACCTATGAAAAGGAGAAGAAGGGTATAAAAGGGTGGTTGATCTTCGTTCTTTGAAAGAAGATCGTTAGTGGATGTTGGTAGCCTTGATGGAAGAGGAATCGAGAGTGGATGTAGGTCACGACAACCAAACCACTATAAAACTTGGTTTGTATTTCTATTTATGCAATTTACCTTTACTATAAATTGCCTTACTTGCTTTACTTTTGTATTACACTCTTACAAACACTTTCAAGTTAAATACATTTCTGATATCGGTTTTATCGAAATGAAGATTTTTCAAAACCGACCTTTTTATCTGTTGCACTAATTCACCCCCCCTCTTAGTGTCGACTCAATCCTAACAATTGATTCATCCAAACTCCCATTGCATCATGTTTTCCTTTGGTGTATTGCTCAATCCATCGATATGTTGGCACAATTAGGACCATTTCGACACAAAGAGAGGGGGCTGAATTAGTACTTCCATAAAATTACGTCAATTCTAAAATCTTGTTCGATAAAGCTCGTATCAGAAAGATGAATTTAACTTAAAAAATTTGTAAAAGTAGAGAGTAAGTAAATTAGTTTGCAATATGAATGAAAAGCAGAAAGAAAATGCAAACCGAGTTTATAGTGGTTCGATCGTCACGACCTACGTCCACTCCCGATTCCTCTTCCATTGAGGCCACCGGCATTCACTGCTGATCTTCTTTCAATGGGTGAAGATCAACTTGCTAGTTATAGGTGCTCCGCAACTCAATCACGTGAATGATGACACGTGTGACTTGACACGCGGTCTTTTTGCTTATTATTATTATTTGATATTTTATTACTTTATATTGCATGTTGCTTGAATATATTATGATGTCCATGGATCTTTGCAATGAGAATCAGATCGTGATGAGGTCACGATAATGAGAATGATTCGCCTTTAAATACAAATCCTAAATAATCCCGGTCATAGGTTTCATAAGTGGGACATTGAGATAACCGAATAGACTAGTATGCTATATACTCATCCATATGATGGATGTAGCTGGTCTCAAAGCTGCTCGGGTGGGGATGTTAGAGATACAATACAGGTGCTCATTAGGAAATGTGTTCACTGATTGATCCACTTACGAAATGATGGATAGTTGATGATACCTTATTATCAGACAACGATTCTGTAGTCCCACTGGTATATCTGGTCCTTAGATTTGAGACACTAAGGATGTCCTATATGAGTACTCCAATCTTTGATACCGGACTTATAGGTATGGAGGTTTCAAATTTAGCATAACCAGTCATCGGGAATGGTAGCCAACTTACAAAGATTATTGAGTATTGATAGAGGATCATCCACTCTCGGTTTCATGAGAGGAATATCCCATATGTTCTTGATCAGAAAAATCCCTGGCTAGGGTCATTCGGATTGAGAGAGAAAGAGTTCTTCAAGAGAATCTGATTAGAGCGAGACTTTAGCAGAAACCATTTGGGTCTGATAGCACCGTGCTCGGTATACAGTCTTTGGGATATTAGATGGATGAGGGACGATAGTTATACGGTAACTGAGGACAAACAAGTTCAATGGATTGGATTCTCCTATATCATGTGTGGACTACAGCGTAGTGGCCTAGTACGTCCGCAATCGATGAGTTGAGTGAATTATTATGGCGATAATAATTCACTGAGCCAGGAGTTCTGACATGTATGACTCTCGGTCAGCTCGATATTGGGCCTAGAGGGTCACACACATATAGTAGGTATTGCGATGAGTAGAGGTTCGAATATGAGATATATGTCAGATCCCCTATCTTTTTGGATATCCAATTAGCCCCCGAATTATTGGATCCTATGTATTAGATCCAATAAGAGCCAATGAGAGATTATTTGATAGAGATCCACTAATTTAAAAGACTTGGGTAGTTGGATGGATATACAATACCCAATAGGGCATGATTCATTAGGGTTAAGTTGACAAGGGACCTCTATAAATAGGAGAGAACCAATGGTTCATAGGCTAGAGCTTTTTTGGGTTCCCTATCCTATTCTCCTCCCCTTCTCCTCCTCAGATAGTAGGCTTGAAGTTTTGAGGAGCATTATTGCAGCCCTACTATGTGGATCACCGCTAGAGAGGAGGACACTTGACCTCCTTCACCCTCTCGTAAAGATATGTTGGGGTTCAGGGATATACGATCTCCCTAGGTAACACAATCTTTAATATACATAGTTTTCTATTTTGTAGATTTTATGTACCAATCTTTGCACGATGACAAACACATCTTTGGGAAATTAGAAATTTTGTTTCATGTTCTTCCTCTACGTATGTGATGTCACCCCCTAAATTTTCCTAGAGTGGTATCTGAGCCAGGTTGTTCATACGAAAGATTAGTTTTGAACTGTATGTGTTGTGTTTTGGAGAAGCTTTTGACTTCAAAATCGTTGACGTAAAAGAAAGAAAGGGCAACAACTATTGCTGCCCTTGCTGCCCTCGCAGATGGAATCTTGCCGCCATCTGCGTGCGTGCAGCCGCAGGATGGCAACACAATGTCGGCGCATGCGTAGGTGTTGCGCCTGCAACAGCTGACCGACGGCTTGCTTGCAGCAAGCCCGCCCACATGGGGCGATGCCGTCCGGTGTACCACCAAGGCCGAGGCAGCATCCTCGCCCCCCCTCCTACAGCGGTCGCCACCAGTAGGGTGGCGGCTGCTGCGGCAAGGAAAAGCAGGGGAGGGTTTAGGGTTTTTGGGCAAAAAAGATAAATTTGTCCTTGTGAATTTGAGAAATTTTAGTTCTATCCTTTTGTCTATATTACCAAAATACCCCTCATAATTTAGAAAATTCTATATATATCCCTGATTTCAAAAAATATTAATTAATTAAAAGGTTTAATAAATTATTATTATTATTATCTAGTAGTCCTACATGATGATGATGTGTACATGTGATGTATGATGTGGACGGATGATCATAGACCGTGTGATGTGTGTGTACTTGTGATTATTATTATTAGAGCCTACGAGCCTCCATTTTATTTCTTGTTTATTATCGGGCCTACGTGTTGATAATTAAGTTGTAATCACACAAGGAGACACAGTAGGAGCATAGAAGCGATAACAGGACCCATGAGACAGACGATCGTGATGCATGGTGATGTATTGAGATACTGACAGAATCGACGAGGATGAGATGTACGATCATACGACATAGAGATACACCACTGCACACATAGATTTTGATGTGAGTGATTAAGCCCACTGGCTCGGGCTTGATCACATTAGGCGGTGGTCTATGATTATCTGGTGTGATTGCTCATGTGATGTGTGATTGGTTATATATATACTAGATATGTATGTATATATTTGCATGTAATATATATATATATTAAATATGTATGTGTGTGACACATTACATTAGGAGACCAAATAAAAAATCCCCTCTCTTTATAATATTAATTCGGTAAACGTGAGGCAATTAGATTAACCCATGTGGCCTTCCATCGTTATAGGTAGGGACCGATTCTCGATGTAGGTAGAGTTGGTCGAGTCTCTCGAGGCTCACCTATATCATGATTCACTATCTTTCCTACGACATAGAGATGTCACTCGTAACCTAAGGACATTGTATGCTTGGTCGAGTCACTCAAGGATATATCATCGAATTAGACTCATCTTGTAATGATGGTGTCGACTTAACCGAACATCATGGTTGGTCGAGTCCCTCGAGACCATGGTGGTTCGAGGCCGAATAGGACGAGAATCACAAGTAGTTGTTATCGACAAGAGTTGCCTACCTTTTGGGCTTATTATGATTTGTCGAGTCCCTTAAGTTTATACTAAGACGTTGATTGGATCTCGATCTCCACTAGAAGTTTGTCGAAGACTTCCATTTCACATGTTAAGGGTGTTGTGTGATTCGTCAGTAAAATAGTGGGAGTATATTAAGATAGAAGTCCATATCTTGATTGTTTATTTTTTTACAAAATCTGTATGTTATTTATTTATACTGCAACTTTATTTTAAGAAAATATCGCTTTCAAATCCCTTATGTGGTATACTTGATGTCAACTGCCTCACTGGTCCAAATTATATGGATTGGCTTCGTAACTTGAGAATTGTTCTCACGACGGAGAAAATCACGTACATCCTTGAGATAGTAATGCCTACGACTGAGGAAGGGGTAAGCAAGGATGAGATTGCTCGCTATGTGAAATACATGGATGACTCCACTCTTGCTTAGTTTTACATGTTGGGCTCCATGTCTCCTGAGTTATGGAGACAACATGAAAAGATGGATGCCAGATCCATTCTCCTACATGTCCGTAAACTATTTGAGGAACAGGGAAGGACTCAGCGATATGAGATATCCAAGAGCTTCTTCCGCACTAGGATGACTAAGGAGACACCGATTCAGGACCATGTCCAAAAAATGATTAAGTGGATAGAGAAACTCACAAGTCTAGGAATGGTCCTAGAGGATAACTTGTGTGTGGATTTTGTGCTTTAGTCCCTACTAGATTCCTTTTCATAGTTCATAATGAATTTTAATATGAACAAGCTTGAGGTGACTCTCTTTGAGCTCCTCGATATGTTGAGGGAGGCATAGAGCGCTATCAAAAAAGAGAAGCCAGTTCTCTATACTAATGAGACCAGAAAGAAAAGAAAAGTAGAAAAGTCCCTTAAGAAGGGCAAGGGCAAAGGCATACCGGGTAAAGCAAAGGTTGCTAAGAAAGACCCGGCAAAGGACAATGACCAGTGCTTCTACTGCGGTAAAAATGGACACTAGAAGAGAAACTGCAAAGAGTATCTTGGAGAGAGGGTGAAATAGAAGCTTAGAGAAGCTTCAGGTACATTTATTATCAGTCTCCATTTGTTAGGCTCATTTGATAACATATGGGTATTAGATATCGGTAGTACTTATCATATTTGTAATTCGTTGCAGGTTTTGACAAGACCTAGGAGATTGGCGAGATGAACCTAAAGATGGGCAATGAAGCAAAAGTTATTATAGTAGCTATTGGCGAGGTCACCCTATATCTACCTGGTGGAGCTATTATTGCATTGGATGCATGCTATTTTGTTTCTTCTATTATCAAAAATAATATTTCCATTTCTTGTTTAACAGTTCGTGGATATAAATTAGTTTTTGAGAATAATGATTGTTCAATATTATTAGATGATGAGATCATCACAAGAGGAATATTGCATAATGGTTTGTTTATGCTAGACACTACTTCATATATCATGAAAATAAGTGTGTCTAAGAGAAAACGAGATAAGGTGAACAATGCATACTAGTGGCATTGTAGGCTAGGTCACATCCATGAAGGAGGGATCCAAAAGTTGTTAAAGGATGGATATCTAGATCCATTCGACTATGAGTCATATGCGGCTTGCGAGCCTTGTCTTTGTGGAAAACTAACCAACTCTCCTTTTAGTGGAACTAAAGGGAGAGCCACTAAGCTGTTGGAACTCATACATAGTGATTTATGTGGACCTATGTCAACTCATGCCATTGGTGGCTATTCCTACTTTATTACTTTTACTGATGATTTCTTAAGGTATGGACATGTGTACTTGATGAAGTACAAGTCTGGGGCTTTTGAGAAATTAAGAGATTATAAGAATGAAGTGGAGAACTAAACTAGATAGAGTATTAAGATTCTTTGATCAGATCGAGGAGGTGAGTACTTGAGTACAGAGTTCACCCAATTCATCAAGGACCATGAGATTCTATCCCAATGGACACCTCCTTATACACTTCACCTCAATGGTGTATTTGAAAGGAGGAATCATACATTGTTAGACATGGTGTAATCCATGATGAGTTTCATTTACCTACCAATCTCATTCTGGCGATACTCTCTAGAGACCGTAGCTTACCTTCTGAACAAAGTTCCAACTAAGCCGGTAGTATCTATATCATATGAGATATGGAAAGGGAAAAAGCCCGATCTTAAGGTTGTTAAGATTTGGGGCTGCCTTGCCCACGGTAAAAGACATAACCCCGATAAGTTGGAATCGAGAATGGAGTGGTGCAAGTTCGTGGGATACCCCAAGAAAACTTGTGGGTATTATTTCTTTCATCTCAAGGACCAAAAGGTCTTTGTAGCCAAGAGAGAGGTATTCCTTGAGAAGGAACACATTCTTGGCGGAGACGGTAGGAGCATGATAGAGTTAAGCGAGGTTGGAGAACCTAGCTCAGCA
Organism: Musa acuminata AAA Group; assembly: GCF_036884655.1. Classification (NCBI taxonomy): domain Eukaryota; kingdom Viridiplantae; phylum Streptophyta; class Magnoliopsida; order Zingiberales; family Musaceae; genus Musa; species Musa acuminata. The sequence continues at coordinate 33,429,139 of NC_088346.1, read as the reverse complement.
CCACTCTAAAGCCCGAGTCTCTTCAGGTACCTAGCACACAAGTTCTGACTTTATGTAGGCCCGATAGAATATCCCATCCTTTTGAGAGATATGTGTGACATATTAAGGGAAAGGATGTTGAGGATATTAATTCTCAGACTTACGAGAAGGCTATTATGAGTATAGACTCTAGGAAGTGACAAGAAGTCATGAATTCTAAGATGGATTCTATGTACTCCAACAAGGTTTGGAACCTAGTTGATACACTCAAGGGTATTGTACCAATTGGTTACAAGTGGATTTTCAAGAAGAAGATTGGAGTAGATGGAAATGTAGAGACCTATAAAGCAAGGCTAGTGGCTAAGGGGTATCGTCAAAGGCAAGGTGTTGACTATGATGAAACCTTCTCACCCTTAGGCATACTAAAATCCATCCAAATTTTATTAGCTATTGCAGCACACTATGATAATGAGATTTGGCAGATGGATATGAAAATTGTATTTCTCAACGGCAACCTCGAGGAGGAGGTGTATACGATACAGCTTGAGGGATTCATGTCCAAGGACTACCCAGATCAGGTGTGTAGGTTGCTTAGGTCTATTTATGGACTAAAGCAAGCTTCCTGAAGTTGGAACATAAGATTTGATAGGACAATCAGGTCTTATGACTTCGTTAAGAATGAAGATGAGCCTTGTGTATACAGGAAGGTAAGTGGGAGCACTGTCACCTTCTTAGTATTATATGTGGATGACATCCCGATCATTGGGAATGATGTAGGTACTATCCATAGTAAAGAATTGGTTATCTAGACACTTCTCCATGAAGGACTTAGGGGAAGCATCCTATATTTTAGAGATTCAGATCTATAGAGATAGATCCAAGAGGATGCGTAGCTTATCCCATTCCAGGTACATAGATACCATTGTCAAAAGGTTTAGCATGAAAAATTCTAAGAGATGTCTCATACCGATGAGACATGGGATATCACTTTCTAGGAGAATGTCCCCAAAGACTCCTGAAGAAAGGGCAAATATAGATAGGATACCCTATGCCTCAGCGATAGGATCTATTTGTTAGGATCGAGTCGGCACTAAGAGGGGGGGGGGGTGAATTAGTGCAACGGATAAAAGTGTCAGTTTAAAAATCTTCATATGTTGAACAAAAACCGATCTTGGAAGAAAGCTTGAAAGCATGTTTGTTCGTAAGGGTAGTGAAAGCCAAGTAAAGAGGAAGTGAAGCAATTGCAAAGTAAGTAAATGGCAATAATAGAAATGCAAACAAGAATTTATAATGGTTCGGTCTTTGTGATCTACATCCACTTCTAATTCCTCCTTCGTTAAGGTCACTAGCGTCCACTAATAGTCTTCCTTCAATAGGCGAAGACCAACCACCTCTTTACAAGCCTCACACCTCTCTTGAATGATCTCAACACTAGAAAGGGAGGAGGAGGACTCTTTTCACTTTTACAACACTATTAACACCCCAAAATTTTAAGATATTGTTCACACTTTCGTGTCCTTTCATGCAGAAAATGGTGAGGTATTTATAGGCCCCAATGACTTCAGAATTGGAGCCAAAAAGTATCACATCCCTAGATTTTTGGGTACTAGCGGTACCACCACCATTATTGGATGGTACTACCACTTGCAGACTGACACTAGGTGATACCACCACCCAGTCTAGGTGGTACCATCGCTTGACAGAGCTTGGAGACCGAGCTCTAGCAGTACTACCATTTGATAGGGGCGGTACGACCGCTTGACAAGGGCGATACCACCGCTTGACAGCATTAACTACCGACGATACCACCACCCAATCTAGGCGGTATCACCGCCCAGACCACCTAAGAGACTAAGCCACCAGGCGGTGCCACCGCCGGTCGTGACTTCAAGTGCTGAATGGGTGTTTAACCAGCCCAATTCAGCCCTATTGAGGGCCTAGTTGGCCCCTAACCGAGTTAGTAGGATTACCTTCCAATCTTAACTCAACTTATGATCTAACTATGATAATTAAGACATTTAAACAAGTAAACTCTATCAGGTATGTCAATTGTTCTCTCGGTGAACTTCTGACGAACTTCCGGCAAACTCCCGATGAACTCTCAATGAACTCCCGACGAACTCTCGGTGATCTTCCGATGAATTCTCGGCGAGCTCCGGATGAACTCTCGGTGAGCTTCTGGCAAACTTTCGACACATCGCCCAAATCTTTGACGTATCGTCCGATCTTTGACTCCGGCTCAACATCTGCTTTATGCCTTCATTGCTATTATAGTTAATCCTGCAATACTTATCTCAACATATGGATTAGATCAATAATTTACCAATTAATTTCATCATCAAAATCCGAGATTCAACAATCTCCCCCTTTTTGATGACGACAATTAATTGATGATGGTGTTAACCTTAACTCCCTCTATCTATATGCCATACTTGAGAAATGATTTTCTTGAATTCAAGGCTTTTGAATTCAAGAATCAAATTGATAAGTTATATTCATTTAAACTTATTAACATGCACATCATGATACTTGTCATGATTTACCAATACGATATCACATATTTATCAATAAAAATGATGTCAAGGCTTGACATCCATTTTAAAGTCCAATGATATAGACAATCATCATTCATGAAACATTTCAAGTATCTACATTGCATATGAAATACATTTTGATATGTTTCTAGTATTTGCGATGTGTTACTTCGTATTTGACTATTTCAATTATATTTCAAGCATTTGTAAAATATTCAAGTATTTACGACAAGATACATTTTATACATTTATCTCAAACATTCATAATGGTAATTTGTCATCAATTTGCCACATTTCTTCCCCTTTGTCATCAACAAAAAGGAGAACCATTTAACAATGCAAGTGTGGTAAACAAAATCAAGCAAGTTACACACCAATTTATCCGATCCATAAAGGAAGGTAAGCAAAAACTTTTCATGATAACCTTTTTGGATAAGGTAATGTTTTTACTCTAAGGGCTTTTTGGTTCTTATTTAGATATGCAAGTTTCGTTCTTCCTTTGTCATAAAAATAAGAAGAAGAGGAAGAAAGGTAAGGAAAGAATCCATTAAGAACCAAATTTATGAAATTATTTGAAACAAGTCAAATTCAAAATAATAAATGAGTTTTATTAAATCATGCTTCAATTTTAAGAAAGAGAAGGGATTCATGAAAAAGATCAAGATATCCATGTGAAATCAAATTACCATTCTTGCAAGTAATCTCTTATAGATATCTAAAACTTCTTTAGTTTTAATTTATATGATTGACTTTATATTAGCATGCTCAAATTTTTGTTCTTATGTCAAAACCATACATCATATTTGAAAAACAAAGACAAGGTTCATAAAATAAATATCAAGCCTTCCATACAAAAGCCGTGCATCGTCATTAAAAAGCAATATGGAAAGCATCAAAATTCACATTCTTGCTTCTCAAACACATACATAAGATTAATCTTACTATGTGTACAATCATTAGATTTATATCTAATATTTTATTGCATTAACATAAAACATATAATTTTCATTATCATTTTTAAAATTACGAGCATGATCATATTTTTGTATTTTCTTTTTTAAACATTTAATTTTTAAGAAAATTAATTCAAAACTAAGCTACAAAAAAAAATACATCATGAAAAGCATCATGTAATTTCAAAGTAAATTAGGGGGATTTTGTTTACCTCATCATTAAAAGCGATTAAGGCGTAGTTTGTCACCTCGCCTTTCTTGATTTTTTCCTTGTCTTCGGAGGAGCTTGATTCATCCCAATTTTTGTTCTTCTTCTTGCGTTCAAAGCAAGTCGTTTCGTTCTTTTTGTTCTTTAATTTTTATTTCATTAACTTTTTAAATTTCTTAGTTAGTAGTTCTTGTTCACTATCACTTGAGCTTATGCTCGAGTAGTCTTCAAATGTTCTATGTCCTAAATCCTTCTTGTTCTTTGGAATGTGGTTTTGTACATCATGTTTATCAAGTGCATTGTGCATTATTTCATATGTCATCAATGTACCGATAAGTTCTCTAAGTGAAAAAATATTTAAACCTTTTATTTCTTGTAAAGTTGTTACTTTTGAATCCCACTTCTTAGAAAGAGAACGTAAAATCTTATTTACGAGTTCAAAGATCGAAAAACTATTACCAAGTGCTTCTAGATTATTGACGACATCCGTAAAATGAGTGTACATGTCTCCAATAGTCTCTCTTGGTTCCATATAAAATATCTCAAAATCGCTCATCAAAAGATTTACTTTAGAATTTTTTACACTACTTGTGCCTTCGTGTGTGATTTCAAGAGTGCGCCAAATATCGAAAGCCGTTTCACACAAAGAAACCCGATTAAATTTGTTTTTGTCTAAGACACAAAATAAGACATTCATAGCCTTTGCATTTAGAGAAAATGTCTTCTTCTCCAAATCATTCCAATGGTTCATTGGAAGAGAAGACATTTCAAATCCGTTTTCAACTATGTGCCATAAATTCAAATCCAAAGAAAGTAAGAAAACTCTTATTCGGGTTTTCCAACAAGTATAATCCATCCCATTAAAAAAGGGAGGACGAATGAGAGAGTAACCCTCTTGTGTTAGGATCAAGAGCACTAAGAGGAGGGGGGGGGGTGAATTAGTGTAGCGAAAAACTTTCGATGATTAAAACTGCATTCATACGATAAAAGTGATTTTGGTAAGAAAGCCGATTCATAAATCACTTTAACTTGTGATCAAGCGAGATGTAATTAAAGCAAATATATAGAGGCAATTTGCAGTTTAAGATAGACAACAGAATGTAATAGCAAACTGGAATACGACGTTCGTACGATAAAAGTGATTTTGGTATGAAATCCGATTCATAAATCACTTTAACTTGTGATCAAGCGAGATGCAGTTAAAGCAAAGATATAAAGGCAGTTTGCAGTTATGATGGAAATCAGAATGTAAGCGCAATCTGAAATATGATGTTCGTACAATAAAATTGATTTTCGTCTTAACGCCGATTCGGAAAATACTTAACTATGAAACACGTTCGTAAATGAGCAAAAGGCAGTAAGCTACTGAGGAGGTTTGCAATAAAGATAAGATGCTCAAAGTAAATGCAAACCGAGATTTAGAGTGGTTCGGTCAATCTTGACCTACATCCACTTTTGGCTTCCTCCACCTATGACGTCACCGACGTCCACTAGAGGCCTTCCTTCAATAAGCAAAGGCCAACCACCCTTTTACAGTTTCACTCCTTTTGACGGGCTTAGAAGACAACCCTTACAAACTTTTCTCTCATCTCTTAAAAGATCAAAACTTGGAAGAAAAGAGGGAGGAGAACTTCTATCCTTTACAACACTTTTGAGCTCTAAAAATCATAAAGTAAGATTGGATTTTTAGTGCTTTTGGTTGCCCTTTCATGCAGGAAAGGGTGGGGTTTATATAGGCCCCAAACTGGTTTGAATTTAGAGCTCAAAAGTGTCTTTTCCCGGATTTTCGGGGTCCTGGCAGTACTACCTCCTGACTGGGGTGGTACAACCACCTGTCAGCTTGGAGACTGAGCCTCTGGGTAGTGCCATCGCCTGACAGGGGTGGTTGCACCACCTAGTCTCACTCGGAGACTGAGCCCAGGCGGTGCCACCACCTGACTGGGGCGGTTGCACCGCCCAGTCTCGCTCGGAGATTGAGCCCAAGCGGTGCCACCGTTTGACCTAGGCGGTTGCACCGCCCAGCTTTCCTAAGAGACCATCTCCTGGGCGGTGCCATCGCCGACCCTAGCGGTGCCACCGTCTGGCAGGAATTCTAGTTCAAATGGATTGATCCATTCAGCCCAATTTAGGTCTATCAAGGGCCCAATTGCCCCCAGATTAAGTTAATAGGATCACCTCCCATTCCTAACTTAATCTATATGCTAACTACGATATTTCTTAAGATTTTTACTGCAACTTGCTTCGGTGCGTCAATCGCTTCTTCCGGCGAACATCCGATGAACCTTCGGCGATACTCCGACGGACTTCCGGCAAACTCCTGGACTTGCAACGATCCACTTGGCGAGTTCCAATGAGCTTCTTTAGCAAGCTCCTGGACTTCTCATATTTGTCCCCGTAGAACCTCCGATGACCATCCAGACTTCCGTCGAACTCTCGAACTCCCAACGTGATCAAGGTCTTGACTTCGGTGCAACTCCTACTACATGTCTTTCTTCTATCATAGTTAATCCTGCACACTTATCTCAACAGATGGAATAGATAACAAATGACAATTGACTTCATCATCAAAATCCGAGATTCAATAATCTCCCCCTTTTTGATGATGGTAATCAATTGATAACGGAGTTAACCTTAACTCCCCCTATCTATATGGCATACTTGAGATAAGTCATTCTTGAATTCAAGGCCTTTGAATTCAATAGACTTATCGATATGTTAAGAACTCTTAACCTTATCAATTACTCCCATCATGATTCCTATCACGATGTATCTTACTGAAAATGATGTCAAGACTTGACATCCATTCTCAAGTTTTACATTTCGAATATGAATGATGGTAGCAGTTCAACATAAGATATCAACATGTAAATTTACAATTTAAGCTTTTGATATCTTAACGTAAAGCAAGCATTTCACGTGTTTAGCAATCGTAGCATCACATGGCAAGATATTAACAAGTAAAGTTGCTATGCAAGTTCTTGATATCTTATCATGATATGGCAATAACATAGTGCAAATATGATACTCATAGTATCAATTCATATATTTCTCCCCCTTTGTCATCAATAAAAAGGAGAACGATATAGCAAATTTTAAGCATAAGTGCGGTAATTATGCCATAACTAGGTTCATGTCCATGTCATTTTCCAATAGTGAGTGATAGGATACCAATTATGTAAACATCTCAAGGAAAACATGACATGGAGATAGCTTTGAATACTTCTTCCTTTTTATTTGTTATTATCATTTTGCATGAAGGAGGAAGACTATTTGTAATACCAGCTATTTATGAGTTTACTTTGAATGAAGTTAAAATCGATGAGAGATTAAATCATACTTCAATTTTACAAGGATCAAGATATGTATGTGAAACAAATCCTTGCAAGTAAAAACACTATCATTCATATAAGAAGGAATTTACAAGCAGGAATCATTTAATCAAATCCATTTCTCAAAAAAAAATATTTTTCACATAATAAGTGTATGAGAGATGTATTTGCTAATTGATTTTATATGTCAAAAATCAATGATGAGAATCAAACTCGATATGACATATGCTTATTAAGTTCGGAAGAGGATAATGTATCGAGAAAATCCGATTATTAGGATACCACTAGTTAAGAGAATCCGAAAATGAAATTAACACTTTCATGTATTCAGACAAGACTATACTATAGATTTTCAAATATAATCATGAAGACAAAACATGCTTATTATCATGATAATTTTTCGTATCCAATACACATAATTTCCAACATGTAATTAAGGCATGTAATTGTGTAAAATCATCATGGTAATTAAGTGATTTCATCAAAAAAATCTAAAAAATAATCTTAACAAGTTAATGCATTCGGACATATTAACATTCCTAATTCTCTTCTAATGAAATCAAATTGTTCTTCACTTAGTGGTTTTGTAAAAATATCAGCTAGTTGATGCTTAGTATCTATGAACTCTATGATTACATCATGATTAGTGACATGATCTCGTATAAAGTGATGTCTAATATCAATATGTTTTGTTCTTGAGTGTTGAATGAGATTCTTTGTTAAACATATTGCACTTGTGTTATCACATTTAATGGGAATGTTTTTAAGATAGACTTTATAATCTTTTAAGGTATTTTTCATCCAAACAACTTGTGTACAGCATGCACTAGCTACAATATACTCAGCTTCGGTTTTTGATAGTGCAACTGAGTTTTGTTTCTTAGATGACTAGGAAACAAGGGAATGTCCCAAAAATTGACATATTCCTGATGTGCTTTTTCTATCTAGTCTACACCCAGTAAAATTCGCATCAGCATAAGCAATTAACTCAAAATTCTCAGATTTTGGATACCATAATCCTAGATTTGTGGTACCTTTAAGATATCTAAATATTCTTTTAACCGCTTTGAGATAAGATATCTTAGGGTTCGATTGAAACCTAGCACAAAGTCCTATACTGAACATGATGTCTGGTCTAATTGCAGTGAGGTAAAATAAACTTCTTATCATACCCCTATAAGTTTTTTGATCGAAGCTTTCTTCATTTTCATCAACTTCTAACTTAATGGAGGTGCTCATAGGAGTGTTAATAGCTTTTGAGCTATCCATATTAAATCTTTTCAGCAAATCTAAAGCGTATTTAGTTTGACTAATAAAGATGCCATTGCTTAGTTGCTTAATTTGTAAGCCTAAGAAAAAGGTTAATTCTCCCATCAAACTCATTTCAAATTTAAGACTCATGATTTTAGCAAAATATTCACAAAGGGATTTATTCGTAGAACCAAATATAATATCATCAACATAAATATGAACAATGAGAAAATTATTTTCAAAATTCTTAATAAAAAATGTAGTATCGACCTTGCCTTTTGTGAAATTATTTTCAATAAGAAAAGTACTTAGTCTATCATACCAAGCCCTTGGGGCTTGTTTTAAACTATAGAGAGTTTTGGTTAATTTAAATACATAATTAGAGAGGCTATTATTTTTAAATCCGGAAGGTTGTTCAACATAAACTTCTTCAAAAATAAAGCCATTAAGAAAAGCGCTTTTAGCATCCATTTGAAACAACTTAAAATTATTATTACTAGCATAGGCAAGGAGCATCATTATTGCTTCTAATCTAGCCATAAGAGCGAAGGTTTCTTCGTAATCGATACCTTCTTCTTGGTTGAAACATTTGGCCACTAATCTAGCCTTGTTTCTAACCACGATACCATATTCATCTTGCTTGTTTCTAAAGACCTATTTAGTACCAATAACTAAATGGTCATTTGGCCTAGGAAGGAACAAACTTCCACACCTCATTTCTCTCAAATTGATTTAACTCGTCTTGCATTGCGATAATCCATGAATCATCTTTCATGGCTTCATTAATATATTTAGGTTCAATTTGGGAGAGAAAAGCGGCGTTAGCACAAAAATTTTTAAGAGAAGAACGTGTTTGAACCCCCTTAGATGTGTCTCCTAGGATTAGCTCCTTAGGATGAGCATCTACATACTTCCAATCCTTGGGTAAGGATGTTTCGGAAGTGGATGCATCTAAGTTGCTAGTTGGAGAAGGGGTTTCATTTAATTTAAAAGAATTGAAGTTAACATCATCATCAAAATTATTTTTCTTAATTTCGAAAATCTCATTAAAAATAACATGAATGGGTTCTTCTATAATTAATGTTCTTTTATTGAAGATACGGAATGCTTTAGAAATTGAAGAATAGCCAAGAAAAATTCCTTCATCGGAGTTTACATCAAATTTTGCTAAGGCATCTTTTTCATTCAAGATAAAACACTTACACCCAAAAACTTTAAAATATGAAACATTGGGTTTTTTATTATTCCACAACTCATAGAGAGTTTTGGTGAGTAAGGGTCTTACTAGAACTCTATTCAAAATATAGCATGTAGTGTTTACGGCTTCGGCCCAAAAGTATTTGGGTAGGCTATGTTCATTCAACATGGTTCTTGCCATTTCTTGTAAATTTCTATTCTTTCTTTCTACTAATCCATTTTATTGAGAATTTCTTGGAGTAGAGAAGTTGTGGTTGTATCCATTAGATTCACAAAATTCTTGAAAATCACAGTTTTGAAATTCACCACCGTGATCACTTCGAATTGATGAAATTAAGAGTAAACAAAACAGAATAAAAAGATACATCAATTAATCCTTAGGAGGTAATCCATAGTGCTGATACATGACATTTATTTTTTGATTCATTTGTTGTAGTTCCTTCAAAATTTCAATTTGTTGGATTTGAAATTGTTCTTGCTGCGATTTGAGTTGGTCTTGTTGGAATTTGATCTGAGACAGTTCTGTCAGATGATGAAACAGGAGCTGAAGGTGCTGTGCCAAAGGGATTAGGATGAGGAGATTCATTTCCCCTAAAGATTAGTGTTTCTGGGTGTTCTACTGGTGGAGGAATAGGATTAGTCCTTCTAGGTTGCCTTACCCATATACCATTGTTAAGTGTGCACCTAAGTCTTTTCAGTAGATTTCTATTGATAATGTTATATCTATCACTTTGAATTGTTTCTTCATCGGGTGGGATACAAATGTCATGGGCAAGAAGAAATCTAGTGATTAACCCCCCATAAAGCAACATAGTATCTTTAGCTATAATATCCTGCATGTGTTGCCGGATTGAGTATCCAAAATAGTTATGTTGACCGGTCATAATCCAATACATGGTGCTTATCTCTATTTGACTCATTTCATCAAGATGAAATTGCTTAGGGAATAGTATGCTTGTTATGATATGATGAAGAATTTTAGAGTTAAAGGGTAGTAAGTGTTCGCAACTCTTGGGTATTATTCCGAGGTCCGAGTTTGCAAAAATAGTTTCGATAGCTTCGGTGTAAGTTGCTCCGATTATATTAACATCCCGTTTACCTCTAAAATAGCAACCCCTATCTTTTTCAGTGATTCCAATTAGTTCACAAATAGTACTATCAAAAATCCTAATTTGCTTTCCTAGAAGGTAAGTACTTAGGCTATCGTCATCTACCCATAAGTTTGCATAAAAGTGCCTAACTAACCTAGGATAAATTGGTTCATCTATTTGTAGGAGAGGTAGAGCCTCTAGATGAGCAAACCACCTAATGGGTTCTAAGTTTCCTAGTTCATCGAGATCAACATGTTTACACTTATGGATACATCTCATTTCGAATTTTGGAAACCTAAGAGCTATTTCTTTGGATCTACAAAGATCGTGGTCATATGAATCTCCTTCAATCCTTTTCCCTTTTGATCTCTTAGGAGCCATTATCTAGTCAAGATGATAGAAAAAAAAATGAAATTGTAAAGAGTGGGTAAAACAATGAGAAGAGGAAGGAAAGATTTTACCTTATGGAATGTTTCTTGGAGGATGGAGAGCTTGGACCAATAAGAATCCCTCTCTAAGACTTCTAGAGGTTAGAATGAGAGTTAGAAAGTTTTTGGGAGAGTTTGAGCAAGGCATTCATGGGTTGGGGGCGGTGTCACCGCCGGCCCTAACCCTTTGGTATTTAAAGGGTGTCTTGGGCAGTGCGACCGCCAAACTGAGCGGTGCCACTGCTTGGCGCCCGAGCGCTCAGGTGGTGCTACCGTCGGTTCTGGCGGTGCCACCACTAGCATGTCGCGGAAGAAGGAAAAAAAATCCTTTCTTCCCCCTTTTGTGTTTGAGAGGTGTTTGACTCAAGATAGGTTAAGATAATGAGTTGTATGTCATTTTGAATCGAAGGAGAATGATGAAGTCAAATCCATAGAAGAATGAAAAAGGATGAGACATTTTTCAGAAAATACATTCAAACAAACTTATTTTCAAGGACAATTTAACATGCCTAGTTCCCTTCTAATGAATTCAAATTGGTCTTCATTTAAGGCTTTTGTAAAAATATCTACCAATTGATGCTTTGTGTCAATAAATTCTAAAACAACATTATTGTTAACGACATGATCGCATATGAAATGATGTCTAATATCGATATGCTTAGTTCCAGAGTGCTGAATTGGATTTTTTATAAGACATATGGCACTAGTATTATCACATTTTATGGGAACATTTTTGAAGTGAATTCCATAGTCTTCTAACGTATTTTTCATCTAAACAATTTGTGCACAGCATGCACTTGCAGCAATATATTCGGCTTCCACCGTAGATAGTACAACTGAATTTTGTTTCTTGGAAGTCCAAGAAACAAGTGCATGTCCTAAAAATTGACAAGTTCCAGATGTACTTTTTCTATCTATCCTGCATCCGCCAAAATCGGCATCTGTATACGCTATTAAATAAAAATTTTCAGATTTTGGATACCATAATCCTAAATTTGGAGTTCCTTTAAGATACCTAAATATTCTTTTAACACTCTTAAGATGAGATAATTTAGGATTAGATTGAAACCTAGCACAAAGTCCTATACTAAACATAATATCTGGTCTAGTCGCGGTGAGGTAGAGTAGACTACCTATCATTACCCTATATGTTTTTTGATTGAAATTTTCACTATTTTCATCCATATCTAACTTAGTCGAAGTACTCATAAGGGTGTTTATTGCTTTTAAATTATCCATGTTAAATCGTTTTAACAATTCTAATGTATATTTAGATTGGTTAAGAAATATACCATCACTAAGTTATTTGATTTGTAATCCTAAAAAGAAAGTTAATTCACCCATTAAACTCATTTCAAATTCATGACTCATACATTTGGCAAATGATTCACATAGTGATTCATCCGAAGAGCAAAAAATAATATCGTCAACATAAATTTGCACAATAAGAAAATTATTTTCAAAATGTTTGATAAACAATATAGTATCAACCTTGCCTTTGGTAAAATTATTTAAAATAAGAAAGGAACTAAGCCTTTCATACCAAGCTCTAAGAGCTTGTTTCAAGCCATAGAGAGCCTTAGTCAATTTGAATACATGATTAGGAAGAAGAGAACTTTTAAATCCGGGAGGTTGTTCGACATATACTTCTTCGGAAATAAAACCATTCAAGCAGGCACTTTTGACATCCATTTGAAATAGTTTAAAATTATTACTTCTAGCATAGGCAAGAAGCATCCTAATGGCTTCTAATCTTGCCACAGGAGCGAAGGTTTCTTCGTAATCGATACCTTTTTCTTGGTTGAAACCTTTGGCCACTAATCGAGCCTTGTTTCTAACCACGATACCATTTTCATCTTGCTTGTTTCTTAAGACCCATTTAGTACCAATGACTAAATGGTCACTAGGTCTAGGAACAAGCTTCCATACCTTATTCCTCTCAAATTGATTCAATTCCTCTTGCATTGCAATAACCCAAAAATCATCTTTTAAGGCCTCGTCAATGCATTTAGGTTCGATTTGAGAAAGGAAGGCGGTGTTAGCACAAAAATTCTTGAAAGAGGAACGAGTTTGAACCCCTTTTGATGTATCTCCTATAATTAGCTCCTTTGGATGAGCATCTATATACTTCCATTCCTTAGGTAAGGAAATTTCGGAAGAAGGTACATCCAAGTTGCTGTTTTGAGGAGGGGGTTCATTTAAATTCAAATTATCAAAACCAAGATCATCATCAACATCATTTTTCTTTAAATCAGAAATTTTATTAGAAACTACATGAATAGACTATTATATTACTAAGGTTATTTTGTTAAAAACCTGAAAAGCCTTAGAGATGTTGAATCTCGGATTTTGATGATAAAATCAATTGATGGGTTAATTGATATAATCCATATTATTGAGTTAAGTGTGTAGGATTAACTACGATAACCCAAAAAACACAAAGCAAGAATACCGGAGTCAAGTTCGATGGACGTTTAAGAGTCCGAAGAATCGTCGGAGATGTTGCCGGAACCAACCGAGAAGAAATCGGGAACCTATCGGAATTTTCGGAAGTTCGCCGAAGAGATCGTCGGAGGTTCACGGAGATCACTGAGAAGGCTCGGCTACTTGTTAAAGTCATCACAAGTTCGGGAGCTTGCTAGAAGTCCGTCGGAAGAAGTTCGTCGGAAAGCTCGCCGGAACAAGACTCGACGTTCGCGGTTGAAAACTTGCTTAGGATGTTTTTAGTTATGTAGTTCACTTGTAATTAGGATTAGGATTAAGAGATAATCCTATATCCTGGTTAGGGGCCAATTGGGCCAAAATTAGATGTGGTTTAGGCTAAATTTTAAGCCCAACCAGTGAACCGAAGGGTCTGGCGGTGGCACCCGAGAGCTGGGCGGTGGCACCGCCCAGCACTGTCAGTGTCAGACACTGACAGGCGGTGGCACCGCCAACATTGGGAACCCAAAGAGAATTCAAATTTTGGAGCCCAAATTTAAATCCTCTTGAGGCATATAAATACCCCTCAAATCTCAATTGAGATTACAACATTTTGAGAAGCAATTGATCGAGAGAAAGGTCTTAGAAAAGCCTTAGCTAGTCTTGTTTTCAATTTGCTAGTGTTCACCTCCTTCTTTCTTGCTAAAAATCTGTAAGAGAGTGAACCGCTTGTAAAAAGTTGTAAGAGGGGTATTCACCCTTCCCTTTCAAGAGATTTGCTAGTGGAAGGTGGGAGCCTCATCGAAGAGGGGCCTCATAAGTGGATGTAGGTCACTTGACCGAACCACTTTAAAATCGGCGCAATCTCTGGTTTGCATTTCATTACTGCTATTTACATTACTGCAAACTTTCTTACTTGCTTTATTTCCTCATTACCTTTGCTGCACAACTTTGCGAATACACTTTCAAGTTAAGCACTTCCGATTCCGATTTTTATCGTACGAAAGATTTATCAAAACCGATGTTTTAATCCGCTGCACTCACTCTCATATTTGGTTTGATACCCAAGAGAGATGGCTTACTCCGGCATACATGAGGGTCATTCTATCACACGTCCACCCTTGTTTAATGGGTCGGATTATACTTATTGGAAGACTCGTATGAGGATCTTCCTCATTTCTATGGATTTCGAGCTTTGGACTATTGTTGAAAACGGATTTCAAAAATCTTCTCTTCTAATGAGTGAATGGAATGAATCGGAGAAGAAGGTTTTTGCTTTAAATGCAAAGGCTATGAATGCCTTGTTTTGTGCACTAGACAAAAATGAATTTAATCGTGTTTCAATTTATAATTCGACTTTTGATATTTGGAGAACTCTTGAGGTCACTCATGAAGGCACTAGCCGAGTGAAAGAGTCCAAAATCAACATCTTTGTGCACTCTTACGAACTTTTCCGAATGAAACCAAGTGAGTCCATCGGAGACATGTACACCCGGTTTACGGATGTCATCAATGGACTCAAAGCTCTTGGTAAAGATTTTACTAACTTTGAACTAGTAACTAAAATATTAAGATCCCTCCCTAAAAGTTGGGATCCAAAAGTTACGGCCATTCAAGAGGCCAAAGACCTTAAAACATTCCCTCTTGAAGAACTCATTGGGTCTCTAATGACCTACGAAATAACATGTCAAGCTCATGACAAGCTCGAGAATCCCCTTCCAAAGAACAGGAAGGATATGTCACTCAAATCATAAGAAGACCACTTGAAAGGAACATCAAGTGATGAGGACAGTGACAATGACATTGCACTTTTGACTCAAAAATTTTAAAAATATTTAAGAAAGAATAAATTTAAAAATAATACAAAAAATAAATTCGAACAAAAGAAGGACCAAGTGATTTGCTATGAATGCAAAAAACCGGGACACTACAAGAACGATTGTCCTCAAGCCAAAAAGAGAACATAAAAAAAGAAGGTGCTCAAGGCAACGTGGGATGATTCAAGCGCGTCCGAAGAAGAGGAGTCCAACACCGAGCAAGTTGCTCATTACGCCCTAATGGCCTTTGGAGAATAGGTAACAGATTTAATTGATGCAGATTTACCTTATCATGAATTATTAAATGCTTTCCATGAGTTATTTGATGAATGTAAGACAATTAGTAGAAAATATAAATTGCTAAAAAAGGAGCACGATAGTCTCACTTGTGATATCGATAAATTAAAAACTGAATATTATGATAGTTTAGCTCCATGTATAAAATGCCATGATCTAGAATCTCTCCAAAATGAGAACTTGCTACTTAAGGACACCTTGAAGAAATTCGAGGTTGGTAGCAAATCTTTGAACATGATCCTTACACATAAGGGTCACGTTCCTAAAAGAAGTGGAATCAGATTTGTGAGAAGTCCTCACCAAAATCCAACCACCTTCATTAAAGGACCCGTCTTACATGTTCGGCACCAAAGCAATTGCAACTTTTGTTGTAAATATGGACATAAAACTTATAAATGTCCATTCAAGTAAATTAGTCCGAACAAACTAATTTGGATTCCTAAAGGAACCATGATCAATTCTATGCAATATGATGAACAAGTTAAATCAGTTTTTAAGGCACCCAAAAGAAAATGGGTACCTAAAAATAATCCCTTCTTGTAGAAACATACACCATCACAAGCTAGGAGCAAGAGATGGTATCTAGATAGTGGATGCTCAAGACATATGACTAGAGATCCATCTCATTTCTCTATGCTCACTAGCAAAGAAGAAGGGTACGTCACCTTCGGAGACAACAACCAAGGCAAAATCATTGGCAAGGGAACCATAGGTAACAAATTAAAATTTTCTATTGATGATGTCTTACTAGTTGATGGATTGAAACTTAATCTCTTGAGTGTTAGTCAATTATGCGATAAAGGTTATATCGTTAGATTTGAATCAAATGTGTGTATTATTGAAAAACTAAACCATAACATAACTATGATTGCATTAAAACAAAATAATGTCTACACCATCAACCTTGATGAACTAAGTAATGAAATGTGCTTCTCCACTTTAAATGATGATGCTTGGCTTTGGCATAGGAGACTAGGCCATGCAAGCATGAAACTAATATCTAAGATCTCATCTAGAGAATTATAGCGAGGAATTCCAAATATAAAGTTTATTAAGGACAAAGTATGCGATGCATGTCAACTAGGTAAACAAATAAAAACTAGTTTCAAACCAAAAACTCAAATTAGCACCACTAGACCATTACAATTGATTCATTTGGACTTATTTGGACCAATTGACACGACAAGTCTAGGGGGAAGCAAATATGTGTTTGTAATTGTAGATGACTATACTAGATACACTTGGACCTATTTCTTAGCTCACAAAAGTGATTGTTTCAAGTGTTTCTCTAAATTTTGTAAACTTACTCAAAACGAAAAAGGTTTCATGATTTCATCAATTCGGAGTGATCACGGTGGCGAATTTCAAAACCGTGACTTTCAAAATTTTTGTGAAGTTAATGAATACAATCACAACTTCTCCACTCTGAGGAATCCCCAACAAAATGGAGTAGTTGAAAGAAAAAATAGAAACCTACAAGAAATGACAAGAACTATGTTAAATGAACATAGTTTACCTAAGTATTTTTGGGCTGAAGCCGTAAATACGGCTTGCTACATCATGAATAGAGTCCTAATAAGACCATCCTTATAAAAAACTCCCTATAAATTATGGAATAACAAAAAACCTAATATTTCCTATTTTAAAGTTTTCGGTTGTAAATGCTTTATTTTGAATGAAAGGGATGCCTTAGGAAAATTTGATGCTAAATCCGATGAAGGCATCTTTCTTGGTTACTCTTCCATTTCTAAGGCTTTTCGAGTTTTTAACAAAAGAACCTTAGTAATAGAAGAGTCTATTCATGTAGTTTTTAATGAAATTTCTAATTTAAAGAAAAATGATTTTGATGATGATCTTGGTTTTGATAATTTGAATTTAAATGAGCCCCCTCCTCAAAATAGCAACTTGGATGCACCTTCTTCCGAAATTTCCTTACCCAAGGAATGGAAGTATATAGATGCTCATCCAAAGGAGCTAATTATAGGACATACATCAAAAGGGGTTCAAACTCGTTCCTCTTTCAAGAACTTTTGTGCTAACGCCGCCTTCCTTTCTCAAATCAAACCTAAATGCATTGATGAGGCCATAAAAGATGAATTTTGGGTTATCGCAATGCAAGAGGAATTGAATCAATTTGAGAGGAATAAGGTATGGAAGCTTATTCCTAGACCTAGTGACCATTTAGTCATTGGTACTAAATGGGTCTTTAGAAACAAGCAAGATGAAAATGGTATCGTGGTTAGAAACAAGGCTAGATTAGTGGCCAAAGGTTTCAACCAAGAAGAAGGTACGATTACGAAGAGACCTTCACTCCCATGGCTCGATTAGAAGCCATAAGGATGCTCCTTGCCTATGCTAGTAGTAATAATTTTAAACTATTTCAAATGGATGTCAAAAGTGCCTTCTAGAATGGTTTTATTTCCGAAGAAGTATATGTCGAACAACCTCCCGGATTTGAAAATTCTCTTCTTCCTAATCATGTATTCAAATTGACTAAGGCTCTCTATGGCTTGAAACAAGCTCCTAGAGCTTGGTATGAAAGGCTTAGTTCCTTTCTTATTTTAAATAATTTTAACAAAGGCAAGGTTGATACTACATTGTTTATCAAATATTTTAAAAATAATTTTCTTATTGTGCAAATTTATGTTGACGATATTATTTTTGGCTCTTTGGATGAATCACTATGTGAATCATTTGCCAAATGTATGAGTCATGAATTTGAAATGAGTTTAACGGGTGAATTAACTTTCTTTTTAGGATTACAAATCAAACAACTTAGTGATGGTATATTTCTTAACCAATCTAAATATACATTAGAATTGTTAAAACGATTTAACATGGATAATTCAAAAGCAATAAACACCCCTATGAGTACTTCGACTAAGTTAGATATGGATGAAAATAGTGAAAATTTCGATCAAAAAACATATAGGGGTATGATAGGTAGTCTACTCTACCTCACCGCGACTAGACCGGATATTATGTTTAGTGTAGGACTTTGCGCTAGGTTTCAATCAAATCCTAAATTATCTCATCTTAAAAGTGTTAAAAGAATATTTAGGTATCTTAAAGGAACTCCAAATTTAGGATTGTGGTATCCAAAATCTGAAAAATTTGATTTAATGGCTTATGCAGATGCCGATTTTGGCGGATGCAGGATAGATAGAAAAAGTACATCCGGAACATGCCAATTTTTAGGACATGCACTTGTTTCTTGGACTTCTAAGAAACAAAATTCAGTTGCACTATCTACGGCGGAAGCCGAATACATTACTGCAAGTGCATGCTGTGCACAAGTTGTTTGGATGAAAAATACATTAGAAGACTATGGAATTCACTTTAAAAACATTCACATAAAATGTGATAATACTAGTGCTATATGTCTTACTAAAAATCCAATTCAGCACTCTAGAACTAAGCACATCGATGTTAGGCATCATTTCATACGCGATCATGTCCTTAACAATGATGTTGTTCTAGAATTCATTGGCATAAAGAATCAATTAGCAGATATATTTATAAACTTGTTTGAATGGATTTTCCGTATGTTAAATTGTCCCTAAGAATAAACTTGTTTGAATGGATTTTTCGTAAAGTTTTTCATCCTCTCTCCATTCCTCGGTGAATCTGATCCTTCTCTTTCAATTCTAAATGACATGTTAAATTATCTTATCCTATCTTGAGTCAAACACTGCTCCCATCTGATCAAGATTAATGATTTTATGATATTTTGTGAATCTCGAAATTGATTTTGATGGCTTGATTATGAGTTTCAAGTTTACGAAGTGAATTTGAATGGATTTGTATTTGAATTATGATCTTGACTTATTGGAGTTACTACTTGAATTTTTTTTTTTATCACTATCTCTTCCTTATACATCTATAATTTTTATTATTTATAGAAAGAAGAGATTTGATAAAATGGATGAATGTTGAATTTTCCTTTAAGATGAACTCTGCGTAAATATTTTAGCATACTTAATTTTGAATGATAAAATTTTTATGATCAATGCTGAATTCCTGATGTTATAATCACAAATTATGTGCTTCAAGTCTCATTCCCTTTTTATTGATGACAAAGGGGAAGAAAAGTGATGACTTGTACCATTTTAATAGCATGACTTATATGAATTGCAAAAGCTTGTGTGATATGAATGTCTTATATGCCTTGCAAAATCTTTGAGAATATCGCAAGATTGATTGATCATATTGAAAGCATGTCTAACATGTATATCATGAAATTCATGTTGAAAATCTTTATCTCCTATCGTAGTAAAAATTGTCTCTTATCATTCGACTTGAAAATGATTTTCATCGAAGTTTCGCATTTACTTATGCTTAATGAGAATAACGATAAGTTCTGCGGTTAGAACTTATCGGTTTATGCTTAAATTCAATGGGATGAAATTCAAGTGTTTTTATCTTCTCATAATATGGCATATAGATAGGGGGAGTTATGTTTAACTCTATCATCAATTGATTGTCATCATCAAAAAGGGGGAGATTGTTGAATCTCAGATTTTGATGATAAAATCAATTGATGGGTAAATTGATCTAATCCATATTACTGAGTTAAGTGTGCAAGGTTAACTACGATAACCCAAAAAACACAAACCAAGAATACCGGAGTCAAGTTCGATGGACGTTTAAGAGTTCGAAGAATCGTCGGAGATGCTGCTGGAACCAACCGAGAAGAAATCGGGAACCTATCGAAATTTTCGGAAGTTTGCCGAAGAGATTGTCGGAGGTTCAGGGAGATCACCGAGAAGGCTCGGCTACTCGTTAAAGTCATCACAAGTTCGGGAGCTTGCTAGAAGTCCGTCGGAAGAAGTTCGTCGGAAAGCTCGCCGGAACAAGACTCGACGTTCGCGGTTGAAAACTTGCTTAGGATGTTTTTAGTTATGTAGTTCACTTGTAATTAGGATTAGGATTAAGAGATAATCCTATATCCTAGTTAGGGGCCAACTGGGCTAAAATTAGATGTGGTTTGGGCTAAATTTTAAGCCCAACCAGTGAACCGAAGGGTCTGGCGGTGGCACCGCCCAGCACTGTCAGTGTCAAACACTGACAGGTGGTGGCACCGCCATTGACAGGCGGTGGCCCCGCCAGCATCGGGAACCCAAAGAGAATTCAAATTTTGGAGCCCAAATTTGAATCCTCTTGAGGCCTATAAATACCCCACAAATCTCTGCTGAGATTACAACTTTTTGAGAAGCAATTGATTGAGAGAAAGGTCTTAGAAAAGCCTTAGCTAGTCTTGTTTTCAATTTGCTAGTGTTCACCTCCTTCTTTCTTGTTGAAAATCTGTAAGAGAGTGAACCGCTTGTAAAAAGTTGTAAGAGGGGTATTCGCCCTTCCCTTTCAAGAGATTAGCTAGTGGAAGGTGGGAGCCTCATCGAAGAGGGGCCTCACAAGTGGATGTAGGTCACTTGACCGAACCACTTTAAAATTGACGCAATCTCTGGTTTGCATTTCATTACTGCTATTTATATTATTGCAAACTTTCTTACTTGCTTTATTTCCTCAGTACCTTTGCTGCACAACTTTGCAAATACGATTTCAAGTTAAGCACTTCCGATTCTGATTTTTATCGTACGAAAGATTTATCAAAACCGACGTTTTAATCCGCTGCACTAATTCACCCCCCCCTCTTAGTGCCACTCCGATCCTAACAAGAGACGGAAGAGTAACCAAGAAAGACGCCTTCATCGGATTTAGCATCAAATTTTCCTAAGGCATCCCTTTCATTCAAAATAAAGCATTTACAATCGAAAACTTTAAAATATGAAACTTTTGGTTTTTTGTTATTCCATAATTCATAGGGAGTTTTTTATAGCGATGGTTTTATTAGAACCCTATTCATGATGTAGGAAGTCGTATTCACGACTTCGACCCAAAAATACTTAGGTAGACTATGTTCATTTAACATCGTTCTTACCATTTCTTGTAGGTTTTTATTTTTTCTTTCAACTACTCTATTTTGTCGAGGATTTCTTGGAGTAGAGAAGTTGTGATTGTATCCATTAACTTCACAAAAATTTTGAAAGTCACGGTTTTAAAATTCGCCACCGTGATCACTCCGAATTGATGAAATCATGAAGCCTTTTTCATTTTGAGCGAGTTTACAAAATTTAGAGAAACACTTGAAATAATCACTTTTGTGAGCTAAGAAATAGGTCCAAGTGTATCTAGTATAGTCATCCACAATTACAAACGCATATTTGCTTCCTCCTAGACTTGTCGTGTCAATTGGTCCAAATAAGTCCAAATGAATCAATTGTAATAGTCTAGTGGTGCGAATTTCAATTTTTGGTTTGAAACTAGTTTTTATTTGTTTACATAGTTGACATGCATCGCATACTTTGTCCTTAATAAACTTCCTATTTGGAATTCCTCGTACTCATTCTCTAGATAAGATCTTAGATATTAGTTTCATGCTTGCATGGACTAGTCTTCTATGCCAAAGCCAAGCATCATCATTTAAAGCGGAGAAGCACATTTCATTACTTAGTTCATCAAGGTTGATAGCATAGACATTATTTTGTTTTAATGCAATCATAGTTATGTTATGGTTTGGTTTTTCAATAATACACACATTTGATTCAAATCTAACGATATAACCTTTATCGCATAATTGACTAACACTCAAGAGATTATGTTTCAATCTATCAACTAGTAAGACATCATCAATAGAAAATTTTAATTTGTTACCTATGGTTCCCTTGCCAATGATTTTACCTTGGTTGTTGTCTCTGAAGGTGACGTACCCTTCTTCTTTGCTAGTGAGCATAGAGAAATGAGATGGATCTCCAGTCATATGTCTTGAGCATCCACTATCGAGATACCATCTCTTGCTCCTAGCTTGTGATGGTGTATATTTCTACAAGAAGGGATTATTTTTAGGTACCCATTTTCTTTTGGGTGCCTTAAAAACTGATCTGACTTGTTTATCATTTTGCATAGAATTGATCATAGTTCCTTTAGGAACCCAAATTAGTTTGTTCGGACTAATTTTCTTGAATGAACATTTATAAGTTTTATATCTATATTTGCAACAAAAGTTGCAATTGCTTTGGTGCCGAACATGTAAGACAGGGCCTTTAATAAAGGTGGTTAGATTTTGGTGAGGACTTCTCACAAATCCGATTCCACTTCTTTTAGGAACGTGACCCTTATTTGTAAGGATCATGTTCATGCTAGTCATAGGTGCCCAGCAAGCCAATCATGTGAGTGATGGCACGTGTGACTTGATACATAATCTTTTTTGCTTATTATATTTTGACGTATTTCACTTTATAACTATTGCATATGTGCATATATATATTGTGATGTCCTTGGATTTGTGCAATGGGAATCGGATCGTGATGAGATCACGATAATGAGATCGATTCACCTTTAAACACATATCCTAAATAGTCCCAGTCATAGGTTACTCGAGAGGGACATCGTGATAACCGGACAGACTGGTGTGTTGTATACCTGTCCATATGATGGATGCAGCTGGTCTACATTTTGTTGTTCCGCGTGTGCTTCCGATATGTGCTATTCATTGTTCATACTATCCTTTTGTACTCTGGTGTTTGTGGGATATTGTGAACCTTCGCTAGAAATGGTGAAGGAAGTTATGCATAGAGCTTGAGATGCTTTGCCGGCCCTTATGACTTCACTCAGACGTGGGTGGATGGAGCTCCCAGATGTGGGAGACCTCCCAGACATGGGAGACTTATGTTTGGTGGTCATTCAGAAATGGATGTACCATATTATGTTATGGTCCCACTTCACCTTCTGTATGTTTGATTTGATATCCAGAGCTTTGGTTATGTGTTTCTGTACATGCTTTGGATAAGAATGATATAAATGCAACGTTAAAGACGACGTTTGAGCTTCTGTTTGGTATTTGTTATTGATATGCTCCAAAATGTTTCATACGTCGTTGATATGCTCCGGAACATTTCATACGCTACTGATAAGCTCCGAAACATTTCATTTATTATTTTTATGCTCCGAAATGTTTCATTCATTGTTGATATGCTTCAAAATGTTCTATATGCCGTTGATATGCTCCGAAACATTTCATACGCCATTGATAAGCTCCGAAATGTTTCATTCATTGTTGATATGCTTCGAAATGTTCCATATGCCGTTGATATGCTCCGGAACATTTCATACGCCATTGATAAGCTCCGAAATGTTTCATTCATTGTTGATATGCTTTGAAATGTTCTATATGTCGTTGATATGCTCCGGAACATTTCATACGCCATTGACAAGCTCCGAAATGTTTCATTTATTGTTGACATGCTTCGAAATGTTCCATACGCCATGATATGCTCCAGAACATTTCATACGTCATTGATAAGCTCCGAAATGTTTCATTTCTTATTGATATGCTCCGAAACGTTTCATTCGTGGTTGATATGCTCCAATTACTCTATGCCCCATCTGTTATGAACCAAATAAGTATGATTGAAATGACAATTGTGATTCTTCACCTAATGATATTACGTCTATGAATTCTTATATTCTGCCTTGCATTTTGAAACTTTATCTCTTTGGAAATTGTCCTCTTTTGACATGGATATGTTAGTCACTTGCTGAGCTTTATATGCTCACCCCATTGTTGTATAAGTTTTTCAGGATAGCTTGTCGCTTGCTTAAATGGTAAGATTGGGCTGAGGCAGTGGAAAGCTAAAAGATTTTGGGCAGATCTTTATTAGTATATATGTTTTTGTTGGATAAGCACACGCTGCATTTAATGAAATGTTGACGATGAATCTAAACTTGTGGATTTTTTAAAAGTTTAAAGGACCTCTCATGTTTACGATTCTGGAATGTTAAGTTTAATTCGTGTAACGATATGAACTTATGGTAAACGTTGGTTTTATGATTATACAAACTCCCACACTTGTGAATTTATGTTGTGGTTATTATTTTGGTGAGTTGGGTTCAGATTTTATGAATCATCGAGCGATGTGTTATATGTTTATGAACTGCACAGGGTTTATAAATTTGTGAATTTATGTTGTGGTTATTATTTTGGTGAGTTGGGTTCAGATTTTATGAATCATCGAGCGATGTGTTGTATGCTTATGAACTGCACAGGGTTTATAAATTTATAGATTATAGAGGTGAAATTTTAATCTGAATGTTTTCTTAGTGACCTCAAATGTTAGTTTGGATCCTGGATTGATTTGTTTTCTTGAATTTTAATATTATCGATATTTTGAGGGGCGTGATAGCGGTGGCGGTAGCAGTAAGAGGGAATTAGGGTTTTGGGCAAAAAGATAGTTTTGCCCCTGTGAATTTGAGAAATTCCAATTTCTGTCTTTTATCTAAATTACGAAAATACCCTTAGGAATTTAGAAATTTCCTATATGTCTCTGATTTCAAAAAATATTAATTAATTAAAAGGTTAGTTGATTATTATTTTTATTATTATCTAGTAGTCCTACATGATGATGATTATTTATACATGTGATGTATGATGTGTGGACGGATGATCATGGACCGTGTGATGTGTGTACTTGTGATTATTATTATTGAGGTCTGCGTGTCTCCATTATATTTCTCGTTTATTGTCGGGCCTGCGTGCCTATGATTAAGTTGTAATCACATAAGGAGGCACAGCGTGAGCGTGGATGCGATAGCGGGACCCACGAGACGGATGATCGCGATGCATGAAGATGCATCAAGATATCGACAGAAACGACGAGGACGAGATGGACGATCATAGGGCATGGAGATGCACCGTTGCACATATAGATCTTGATATGAGTGATTAGGCCTACTGGCTCTGGCCTAATCATATTAGGTTGTGGTCCATGATCATCTGGTGTGATTGCTTATACACATACTAGATATGTATATATATTTGCAAGCGATGTAGATATATATTAAATATGTATATGTGTGACATGTCATATTAGGAGACCAAATCATAGAAACATCTCTCGATAATATTAAGTTGGTAAACGTGAGACAATTAGATTGATCCACGTGGCCTTCCATCGTTATAAGTAGGAACCGATTCCCGGTGTAGGTTGAGTTGGTCGAGTCCCTCGAGACTCACCTATATCGTGATTCGCTATCTTGCTTACGACATAGAGATGTCACTGGTGACCTGAGGGCATGGTATGCTTGGTCAAGTCCCTCGAGGGTATATCATCAAATCAGACTCATCTTGTAACGAAGGTGTTGACTTAACCGCACATCATGGTTGGTCGAGTCCCTCAAGGCCATGGTGATTCGGAGGCCAAACAGGATGAGAATCACAAGGAGTTGTGATCGGCAAGAGTTGCCTACCTTTTAGGCTTAGTGTGATTGGTCGAGTCCCTCGAGGTTACACTAAGACGCTGATTGGATCTTGATCCCCACTAGAAGTCTGTCGGAGACTTCCGTTTCACGAGCTGAGGGTGTCGCGTGACTCGTTAGTAAAATAGTGGGAGCATATTAAGATAGAAGTCCATATCTTGATAGTTTATTTCTTGCAAAATCTGCATGTTATTCATTTCTACTGCATCCTTATTTTCAAAAAATGTTGCTTTCAAATCCCTTACGTGGCATACTTGATGTCAACCGCCTCACTGGTCCAAATTATACGGATTGGCTCCGTAACTTGAGAATTATTCTCACAGCGGTGAAAATCGTGTACGTCCTTTATACAGTGATGCCTACGCTCGAAGAAGGGGCAAAAGAGGATGAGATCGCTCGCTACATGAAGTACATTGATGACTCCACTCTTGCTCAGTGCTATATGTTGGGCTCTATGACTCCTAAGTTACAGAGACAATATGAAAAGATGGAAGCCAGATCCATTCTCCTACATATCCGCAAATTGTTTGAGGAACAGGGAAAGACTCAGCGATATGAGATATCCAAGAGCCTCTTCCGTGCTAGGATGACTAAGGGGACATCGGTTCAGAACCATGTCCTAAAGATGATTGAGTGGATAGAGAAACTCACAGGTCTAGGAATGGTCCTAGAGGATAACTTGTGTGTGGACATTGTGCTTCAGTCCCTACCAGATTCCTTTTCACAGTTCATAATGAATTATAATATGAACAAGCTTGAGGTGACTCTCTCAAAGCTCCTCAATATGTTGAGGGAGGCAGAGAGTACTATTAAGAAAGAGAAGCCAGTTCTCTACACTAGTGAGACCAGAAAGAAAAGGAAAGCAGAAAGGTCCCTTAAGAAGGGAAAGGGCAAGGGCAGATCAGGTAAAGCAAAGGTTGCTAAGAAAGACCCAACAAAGGACAAAGGCCAGTGCTTCCACTGTGGTAAAGATGGGCACTAGAAGAGGAACTGCAAAGAGTACCTTGCAGAAAGGGCGAAATAGAAGCTTGGAGAAGCTTCAGGTACATTCATGATCAATCTCCAATTGTCAGATTTTTGTGATAGTGCATTGGTATTGGATACCAGTATTGCTTATCACATCTACAATTTATTGTAAATTCTAGCAAAGTCGAGGGGAGATTGACGAGAGGAATATTGCATAAAGGTTTATTTATGCAAGACACTACTCCACATATCATGAATGTAAGTGTCTAAGAGGAAACGAGATGAACAGTGTATACTTGTGGCATTGTAGGCTAGGTCACATCCATGAAAGAAGGATTCAAAAGTTGCTAAATGATGGATATCTAGATCCATTCGACTATGTGTCATATGCAACTTGTGAGCCTTGCATTTGTGGAAAACTGACCAACTCTCCATTTAGTGGAATTGGAGAGAGAGCCATTGAGTTGTTAGAACTCATACATAGTGATGTATATGGACCCATGTCAACTCATGCCATTGGAGGTTACTCCTACTTCATTACATTTACTGATGATTTCTCAAGGTATGGATATGTATACTTAATGAAGTACTAGTCCGAGGCCTTTGAGAAATTCAGAGAGTATAAGAATGAGGTAGAGAACTAGACTGGAAAGAGTATCAAAACTCTTCGATCAGATCGAGGAGGTGAGTACTAAAGTATAGAGTTTACTTAGTTCCTCAAGGACCATGGGATATTATCCCAATGGACACCTCCTTATACACCTCAGTTCAATAGTGTCTCTGAAAGGAGAAATCGTACGTTATTAGATATGGTACGGTCCATGATGAGTTTCGCTGACCTACCTATCTCATTCTTGGGATATGCCCTAGAAACCACAGCTTACCTTCTGAATAGAGTTCCAACTAAGTCGGTAGTGTCTACACCATATGAGATATGGAAAGGGAAGAAGCCTGATCTTAAGGTTGTTAAGATTTGGGGCTGCCCTACCCATGTTAAAAGACACAACCCCGATAAGTTAGAATCAAGGACAAAGCGATGCAAATTTGTGGGATACCCCAAGGAAACTTGTGGGTATTATTTCTATCATCTCGAGGACCAAAAGGTCTTTGTAGCTAAGAGAGTAGTGTTCCTTGAGAAGGAACACATTCTTGGCGGAGACAGTGGGAGAATGATAGAGTTGAGCGAGGTTGGAGAACCAAGCTCAAGCACCACTCTACAGCCCGAGTCTGTTCAAGTACCTAATACACAAGTTTCAACTTTACGTAGGTCTGATAGAGTATCCCATCCTCCTGAGAGATATGTATGACATATTAGAGGAGAGGATGTTGAGGATATTGATCCTCAGACCTACGAGGAAGCTATTATGAGTATAGACTCTAGGAAGTGGCAAGAAGCCATGAATTCTAAGATGGATTCTATGTACTCTAATAAGGTTTGGAACCTAGTTGATGCGCCCGAAGGTATTGTACCCATCGGTTGCAAGTGGATCTTTAAGAAAAAGATCGGAGTAGATGGAAAGGTAGAGACCTATAAAGCAAGGCTAGTGGCTAAGGGGTATCGTCAAAGGCAAAGTGTTGACTACGACGAAACCTTCTCACCCGTAGCAATGCTAAAGTCCATCAAAATTCTATTGGCTATTGCAACACACTATGATTATGAGATCTGGCAGATGGATGTGAAAACCGCATTCCTCAATGGGAACCTCGAGGAGGAGGTGTATATGATGCAACCTGAGGGATTCGTGTCCAAGAACTGCCCAGATAAGGTGTGTAGGTTGCTTAGATCCATTTATGGACTAAAGCAAGCTTCCCGAAGTTAGAACATAAGATTTGATGAGGCAATCAGATCTTATGACTTCGTTGAGAACGAAGATGAGCCTTGTGTGTACAGGAAGGTAAGTGGGAGCGCTATCACCTTTTTGGTGTTATATGTGGATGACATCCTCATCATTGAGAACGAATAGGAATGCTATCCACAGTAAAGGCTTGGTTATCTAGAAACTTCTCCATGAAGGACTTAGGGGAAGCATCCTATATCTTCGGGATTATAATCTATAGAGATAGATCCAAGAGGATGCTTGGCTTGTCCCAGTCCAGGTACATAGAAACCATTGTCAAAAGGTTTGGCATGGAAAATTCCAAGAGAGGTCTCATACCGATGAGACATGGGATATCGCTTTCTATGAGTATGTCCCCAAAGACTCTAGAAGAAAGGGCGAACATGAATATGATACCTTATGCCTCAGCAATAGGGTCTATCATTTATGTCATGCTATGTACTAGGCCTGATATAGCGCATGCTCTGAGTGTCACGAGCAGGTATCAGGCGGATCCAGGCTTGGAGCACTAGAAAGCAATAAAGTGTATCCTTAAGTACTTGAGAAGGACTAAGGATCTTTTACTAGCATATAGAGGTAATAGCCTTAAGGTTGAAGGCTACACTGACTCAAGTTTTCAGTCTGATGTCGATGATAGCAAGTCGAATTCAGGGTATGTGCACACCTTGAATGGAGGAGCAGTGTGCTGGAAGAGTTCCAAGCAAGATACCACTACTGACTCGACCATAGAGGCGGAGTACATTGCTGCATCAGATGCAGCAAAGGAGGGAGTCTGGTTGAAGAAGTTCATTACAGATTTGGGAGTCGTTCCGGATAGTGAGAAGTCGACTTCCTTATATTGCGACAACTATGGGGCGATTACTCAAATAAGGGAACCCGGGTCTCATCAGAAGTGTTCTGAGGAGGTTCCAGCTTATTAGAGAGATCGTAACCCGAGGAGATGTAGTAGTGGAAAGAGTTCCATCCGAAGATAACATTGCAGATCCACTGACAAAGTCGTTGTCTCAGATTGTCTTTGAGCGTCACAGGGGTCTGATGGGGATCAGACACATAGGTGATTGGCTTTAGGTCAAGTGGGAGATTGCTAGTCATAGGTGCCCAACAAGCCAATCACGTGAGTGATGGCACATGTGACTTGATACATAATCTTTTTTGCTTATTATATTTTGGCGTATATCACTTTATAACTATTGCATATGTGCATATATATATTGTGATGTCCTTGGATTTGTGCAATGAGAATCAGATCGTGATGAGATCATAATAATGAGATCGATTCACCTTTAAACACATATCCTAAATAATCCCAGTCATACATTACTCGAGAGGGACATCATGATAACAGGACAGACTGGTGTGCTGTATACCCGTCCATATGATGGATGCAGCTGGTCTCATAGCTGCTCATGTAGGGACACTAGGGATACAGTACAGGTGCTCATTTGAGAATGAGTTCACTGATTGATCCACTTACGGAATGCTGGATGGTTGATGATGCCTTATTGTCAGACAGCGATTCCGTAGTCCTAGTGGTGTATCTGGTCCTTAGACTTGAGACACCAAGGATGTCCTGTATGAGTGCTCCACTCTTTGATACCAGACTTATAGGTTTGACTATCCCAGATCTAGTACAGATGGTCATTGGGAGTGGTAGTCGACCTTACGAGGGCTATTGAGTGTCGATAGAGGATCATCCACTCTCGGCGTCATGAGAGGAATATCCCATATGTTCTTGCTCAAACAAATCCCTGGCCAGGGTCATTCGGGTTGAGAGAGAAAGAGTTCTCCGGGAGAATCCGATTAGAGCGAGACTCGAGTAGAAACTATATGGGTCTGACAGCACCATGCTCGATATACGATCTCTGGGATATTAGATAGATGAGGGACTATAGGTACACGGTAACTAAGGATAGATAGGTCCAATGGATTGGATTCCCCGTATCGTCTAGGGACTACGGCATAGTGGCCTAGTACATCCATAGTCGATGAGTCGAGTGAATTATTACAGAGATAATAATTCACTGAGTTAGAAGGAATTCTGACAGGTATGACTCACGGCCAGCTCGATATTGGGCCTAGAGGGTCACACACATCTGGTAGGCATTGCGATGAGTAGAGGTTCGGATATGAGATATCCGACAAAGCCCTTGTCTTATTGGATGCAGATCCAATACCCACTAGGGGAGGACCCATTAGGGTTTGATAGGGGACCTCTATAAATAGGAGGGATTCAAAGCCTCATAGGCTAGAGTCTTTGGTTTTCTTTCCTATTCTCCTCTCCCTCTCCACCTCAGAGCAGGCCTGGAGTTTTGAGGAGCATCGTCGCAACCCTACTATGTGGATCACCGCTAGAGAGGAGGACGCTTGACCTCCTTCACCCTCTCCTAAGGATCTGCAAGGAAACAGGGATATACGATCTCCTTAGGTAACACAATCTACTCTATACGCAGTTTTAAGTTTCGCGGACTTTGCGTACCAATCTTCGCTTGACGACGAACATCTTTTTGGGAATCGGGGATTTTGTTTTCTTGTTCTTCCGCTGCGCATATGATGTCCCCCCCAAGATTTCCCAACAGTTTAAAGACTTGCTACCAACCTCGAATTTCTTCAAGGTGTCCTTAAATAGCAAGTTCTCCTTGTTGAGAGTTTCTAGATCATGGCATTTTATACATGGAGCTAAACTATCATGATATTCAGTCTTTAATTTATCGAAATTATAAGTGAGACTATCATGCTCCTTTTTTAGCAATTTATATTTTCTACTAATTGTCTTACATTCATCAAATAACTCATGGAAGGCATTTAATAATTCATGATATGGTAAATCTGCATCAATTAAATCCGTTACCTCTTCTCCGAGGGCCATTAGGGCGTAATGAGCAACTTGCTCGGTGTTGGACTCCTCTTCTTCGGACGTGCTTGAATCATCCCACATTGCCTTGAAGGGGCCTTCTTCTTTGATGTTCTCTTTTTGGCCTGGGGACAATCGTTCTTGTAGTGTCCCGATTTTTTGCACTCATAGCTAATAACTTGGTCCTTCTTGTGTTCAAATTCATTTTTTGTATTATTTTTAAATTTGTTCTTTCTTAAAAAAATTTTAAAATTTTGAGTCAAAAGTGCAATGTCATTGTCACTATCCTCATCACTTGATGTTCCTTTCAAGTGATCTTCTTGTGATGTGAGTGTCATATCCTTCCTGTTCTTTGGAAGGGGGTTCTCGAGCTCATCATGAGCTTGACAAGTCATTTCGTAGGTCATTAGAGACCCAATAAGTTCTTCAAGAGGGAATGTTTTAAGGTCTTTGGCCTCTTGAATGGCCGTAACTTTTGGATCCCAACTTTTAGGGAGGGATCTTAAGATTTTAGTTACTAGTTCAAAGTTAGTAAAATCTTTACTAAGAGCTTTGAGTCCATTGATGACATCCGTGAAACGGGTGTACATGTCTCTGATTGACTCACTTGGTTTCATTCGAAAAAGTTCATAAGAGTGCACAAGGATGTTGATTTTGGACTCTTTCACTCGGCTAGTGCCTTCATGAGTGACCTTAAGAGTTCTCCAAATATCAAAAGCCGAATAACAAATTGAAACATGATTAAATTCATTTTTGTCTAGTGCACAAAACAAGGCATTCATAGCCTTTGCGTTTAAAGCAAAAACCTTCTTCTTCGATTCATTCCATTCGCTCATCGGAAGAGAAGATTTTTGAAATCCGTTTTCGGCAATGGTCCAAAGCTCGAAATCTATGGAAATGAGGAAGATCCTCATACGAGTCTTCCAATAAGTATAATCTGACCCATTAAACATGGGTGGATGTGTGATAGAATGACCCTCATGTATGCCGGAGTAAGCCATCTCTCTCGGGTATCAAACCAAATATGAGAGTGAGCCTTGCTATGATACCAATTATTAGGATCGAAGCGGCACTAAGAGGGGGGGGGGGGGGGGGGTGAATTAGTGTAGTGGATTAAAATGTTGGTTTCGACAAATCTTTCTTACGATAAAAATCGAACTTAAAAAGCTTAACTTGAACGCGTGTTCGTAAAGGTGTGCAGCAAAGGTAATAAGGAAATAAAGTACGTAAGAAGGTTTGCAGTAATGTAAATAGCAATAAGAAAATGCAAACCAGAGATCACGCCAATTTTAAAGTGGTTCGGTCAAATGACCTACATCCACTTGCGAGGCCCTCTTCGATGAGGCTCCCACCTTCCACTAGCAAATCTCTTGAAGGGGAAGGGCAAATACCCCTCTTAGAACCTTTTACAAGCGGTTCACACTCTTAAAAATTTTCAGCAAGAAAGAAGGAGGTGAACACTCTAACAAATTGAAAACAAGACTTGCTAAGACTTTTCTAAGACCTTTTTCTCAATCTATTGCTTCTCCAAAAGTTGTAATCTCAGCTGAGAATTGAGGGGTATTTATAGGCCTCAAGAGGATTCAAATTTGGGCTCCAAAATTTGAATTCTCTTTGGTTCCCGATGCTAGCGGTTCCACCGCCTGTCAGTGTCTGACACTGACAATGTACTGGCGGTGCCACCGCCTGGCTCTCGGGTGCTGGGTGGTGCCACCGCCATATACTTCGGTTTACTGGTTGGGCTTTAAGTCCAGCCCAAACCATGTCTAATTTTGGGCCCAGTTGGCCCCTAACCAGGATATAGGATTATCTTTTAATCCTAATCCTAATTACATGTGAACTATGTAACTAAAAACATCCCAAGCAAGTTTTTAACCGCGAATGTCGAGTCTTGTTCCGGCGAGCTTTCCGACGAACTTCCAGCGGACTTCCGATATGCCCTCGGATTTCTTTCGACGGACTCCCAGTAGGCTCCCGATCTTGTGACGACTTCAATGAGTAGCCGAGCCTTCTCGGTGATCTCCGCGAACCTCCGACGATCTCTTCGGTGAACTTCCGAAAACTCTGAGTAGTTTCCGATTTCTTCTCGGTTGGTTTCGGCGTCATCTCCGATGATTCTTCAAACTCTTAAACGTCCATCGAACTTGACTCGGGTATTCTTGCTTTATGTTTTCTGGTTATCGTAGTTAATCCTGCACACTTAACTCAATATTATTGATTAGATCAATTAACCCATCAATTAATTTTTATCATCAAAATCCGAGATTCAACATTGATAGCCTTTGAACTATCCACATCAAACTGTTTTAGCAAGTCTAATGCATATTTTGTTTGACTAAGAAAACTACCATCATTAAGTTGTTTGATTTGTAAGCCTAAAAAAAAGTTAGTTCACCCATTAAACTCATTTCAAACTCTTGACTCATACTCTTGACAAACGATTCATATAAGGATTCATTTGTAGAACCAAAAATAATATCATCAACATAAATTTGAATAACAAGAAAATTATTTTTAAAATTTTTAATAAACAATGTAGTATCGACCTTGCCTTTAGAAAAATTATTTAGATAAAAAAGGAGCTAAGTCTCTCATACCAAGCTCTTAGGGCTTGTTTTAATCCATAGAGAGCTTTAGTCAATTTAAACATATGATTCGGAAAGTTATCATTTTCAAATCCGGACGGTTGTTCAACATAAACTTCTTCGGAAATAAAGCCATTAAGAAAAGCACTTTTGATATCCATTTGAAATAACTTAAAATTATTTCTACTAGCATAGGCAAGGAGCATTCTTATGGCTTTTAATTGTGCTATAAGAGTAAAGATTTTGTCATAATCGATACATTCTTCTTGGTTGAAACCCTTGGCCACTAATCTAGCTTTGTTTCTAACCATGATACCAAATTCATCTTGCTTGTTTCTAAAAACCCATTTAGTACCAATCACTAAATGGTCATTTGACCTCGGAACAAACTTCCACACCTCGTTTTTCTCAAATTGGTTTAACTCTTCTTGTATTGCGATAACCCATTAATCATATTTTAGGGCCTCATCAATGCTTTTAAGTTCAATTTGGAAAAGAAAAGCGGTGTTAGCACAAAAATTTTTAAGAGAAGAATGAGTTTGAACCCCCTTTGATGTGTCTCCTATTATTAGCTCCTCAGGATGAGCATTTGCATACTTTCATTCCTTGGATAAGGATGTTTCGGAAGAAGATGTATCCAAGTTTCTAGTTGGAGGAGAGGGTTCATTTAAATTCAAATCATCAAAATTAAGATCATCATCAAACTCATTTTTCTTAAATTCGAAAACTTCATTAAGGACAACATGAATAGACTCTTCTATAATAAAAAAGTTTTTTTATTAAAGATACGAAAGATTTTAGAAATAGAAGAGTAGCCAAGAAAAACCCCTTCATCGGATTTTGCATCAAACTTTCCTAAGGCATCTTTTTCATTCAAGATAAAACATTTACAATCGAAAACTTTAAAATATGAAACGTTGGGTTTTTTGTTATTCCATAATTCATAAGGAGTTTTGGAAAGTAATGGTCTTATTAGAACCCTATTCATGACA
The DNA here is from genome assembly GCF_036884655.1 of Musa acuminata AAA Group. Classification (NCBI taxonomy): domain Eukaryota; kingdom Viridiplantae; phylum Streptophyta; class Magnoliopsida; order Zingiberales; family Musaceae; genus Musa; species Musa acuminata. The sequence continues at coordinate 33,394,091 of NC_088346.1, read as the reverse complement.
CAGCATGTCGTATTAACGACTTTGACCCAAAAATATTTGGGTAGGCTATGTTCGTTGAACATGGTTCTTGCCATTTCTTGTAAATTTCTATTTGTTCTTTCTACTACATTTTGTTGAGGATTTCTCAGAGTAGAGAAATTATGATCGTATCCATTAGATTCACAAAAATTTTGGAAATCATGATTTTAAAATTTGCCACCATGATCACTCCGAATTGATGAAATCACAAAGCCTTTTTTATTTTGAATAAGTTTATAAAACTTAGAAAAATATCTAAAGCAATTACTTTTAAGTGTATCTACTATAATCGTCTACATTTACAAAGACATATTTGCTACCTCCTAGGCTTGATGTATCAATTAGTCTAAATAAATCCGTATTGATCAATTGAAATGGTCTAGTGGTGCTTATAATATTCTTTAGTTTAAAAGTATATTTTTATTTGTTTTTCTAGTTGTCATGCATCACAAATATTGTCTTTAACGAACTTAATATTAGAAATACCTCTTACAAGTTCTTTAGATGAGATTTAAGAGATTAGTTTTATGCTAACATGACATAATCTCCTTTGTCAAAGCCAAGCATCATCATTCAAAACCGAAAAACACATTTCATTACTAAGATTATCAATGTCGATAGTGTATACATTATTTTATTTTAGGGCAATCATAGATATATTTCTGTGTGGTTTTTCAATAATGCAAGCATTAGATTCAAATCTAATGATGTATCCTTTATCACACAATTGACTAATGCTCAAAAGATTATGCTTTAAGCTATCAACTAACAATACATCTTCAATCAAAAAGTTGGATTTGTTACCTATGGTTCTTTTGCCAATGATTTTACCCTTATTGTTGTCTCCGAACAAGACATGCCCTTCGTCTAGGCTAGTGAGCTTAGAGAATTGAGATGGATCTTCGATCATGTGCCTTGAGCATCCACTATTAAGGTACCATCTCTTACTCCTAACTTGTGGTGGTAAATATTTCTATAAAAAATGGTGATTTTTGGGTACCCATGTGACCTTAGGTGCCTAAAAAATCGATCAACTTAACTTATCATTTTGCATGGAGTTCTTTACGGTTCCTTTAGGAACCCAAATCAATTTGTGTGGACTACATCTCTTAAATGGACATTTATAAGCAATATGTCCTAGTTTGCAATAAAAGTTACATTTGGTGTAGGGTGATATATTCAAGGTAGGGCCTTTAACAAAGGTGGTTGGATTTTGGTAAGAGCTACTTACAAATCTGATTCCGCCTCTTCTATTAACGTGACCCTTAATGGTAACGATCATATTTAAGGACTTGCTACCGACTTTAAATTTCTCTAAGGTTTCATGTAGTTACAAAATTTTCTTTTTAAGTATTTTTAATTCATCACATTTTGTGCAAGGAGCTAAACTAGCATAATGTTTAATTTTTAATCTATCGAAATCATTAACAAGAGAAGCATGCTCCTTTTTTAATAGTTTATACTTTTTACTAACTAATTTACATTAATCAAATAATTCATGAAAAGCACTTAAAAGCTCATCGAAAGATAAATTTGCATCTAATAAACTGCTTACCTCATCTCTGATAGCCATCAGTGCATAGTGAGCAACTTGCTCTTTGTTGGTTGGCTCCTCTTCTTCGGATGCACTTGAGTTGTCCCAAGTTGCTTTAAGTGCTTTCTTCTTCTTTGGTTGCTTCTTCTTTGCTTGGGGACATTCACTTTTGAAATATCTTGGCTTCTTATATTTGTAGCATATAACTTATTCTTTCTTAGGTTCAATTTTATTTTTTATATTATTTTTAAATTTATTCCTTTTTATGAAAATTTTGAACTTTTTTATCAAGAGTGCCAAGTCATAATCATAGTCCTCATCACTTGAACTTTCTTTCAAGTGGTCTTCATGAGTTCTTAGTGTTGAATCTCATATTTTAATGATGAAACTGTTGAATCTCGTATTTTGATGATGAAACTACTTGATATATGTTTATGATTTAATCTGCGTTTTGAGTGACGCAGGATGCTTCGATCAGGATGAGACAATTAAAGCAGGAAAATCATGTTGTGCTGAAGGAACATGTTAGAAGATTGGACGTCAGGCCGGTGGATCGGTCGGCGTATCGACAGAAGGCTTCGGGCCGTGGACTCGGGCATCGGGCCAAGAAGAGCGGGTATTGTGCCAAGGATATCGGAGTTGCGGAGTCAACTGGCCGATTGGGCAATAGGCTGCACGAGAGGACGATGCGCCGAAGAATCGGACGAAGCGTCGAGGGACCAATGACATGTCGGACAACTTGGTTAATTGCTTAGGATTAATTGTCTCGATTGAAGTTTTGTTTTGTTGTGCAGGATTAACTATGATAACAATGAAGACATAAAGCGAAACAAAGTGTCGGAGTCAAGCGCGAAGGATTTGTTGCGAGTTTGAGAGTTCGACGGAAGTCCGAAGGTTCGTCGGGAATGCTACCGGAACTAGCCGAGAATGAGTTGGGAGCTTGCCGAAGGGTTTTTCGGAAGCTCGCCGGAAGGTTCGTTGGAAGTTCACGGAGCTCGCCGAGAAAGATCGGAGCTTGCCGACGAAGCTCGTTGGAACTCGCTAAGATCAAATCGTGAAGTCTAGGAGCTTGCCGGGAGTCCGCAGAATGGTTTCCGAGAGTTCATCGGAAGACCGCCGGAAGTTTGCCGGAAGCTCGCTAGAAGAAGTCTTGACTTGCGGACTTTGTAATAGCTTAGAAAATGTCTTTAAATTCATAGTTAGCACGTTAATTAGGGTTAGGATTAGGTGTTAATCCTATAACCCAAGTAGGGGCCAATTAGGCCCAAGTTCGGACTGGTTTGGACCAAGTTTGGAGCCAAACCAAGTGAGCTGGAATAGTAAAAGAGGTGCAACCGCCCCAGCCAAGAGGTGCAACCGCCCAGGCTATGTCTCCCAGCGAGATTGGGCGGTGCAACCGCCCCAGCCAAGAGGTGCAACCGCCCAGGGCTCAGTCTCCAAGCGAGACTGGGCGGTGCAACCTCCTCTGTCAAGAGGTAGCACCGCCAGAGCTCAAGTTTCGAGCTCTGCCAAGAAGTGCAACCACCGAGCTCGGTCTTCGAGCTCTGGCAGAGAGGTGCAACCTCTTTGGACAGGAGATGCATCGCCTGAGCTCGGTCTTCGAGCTCTGGCAGAGAGGTGCAACCACCTCTGGCAGAGAGGTGCAACCACCTCTGGCAGAGAGGTGCATCAGCCTGAGCTCAGTTTCGAGCTATGCCAGGTGATGCAACCACCAAGCTCAGACTTCGAGCTCTGCCAGGCGATGCAACCACTGAGCTCAGTCTTCGAGCTCTGGCAGAGAGGTGCAATCGCCTGAGCTCAGTCTTCGAGCTCTGCCAGGCGGTGCCACCTCTCCAGTCAAGAGGTGCAACCGCCTGATCCCGGAATTCCGGGATGTGATCGTTTTGAGCTCCAAATTTGAATTGGGTTGGGGCCTATAAATACCCCACCCATTCAACACTGAAAGGATACAGATCCACACCGAATTCTTGATCTTTTCAGTGATTCTAAGAGCTCAAATTTGTGTAAAGTCCTAAAGTTCTCCTCCTTCTGTTCTTTAAGTATTGAGTTGTAAAGAGAGGAGAGAAAGGATCTGTAAAGGTTGTCTCCTAAGCCTGTCAAAAGGAGAGAAACTGTAAAAGGGCAGTTAGCCTTCGCCCATTGAAGGAAGGCAGCTAGTTGACGTCGGTGACCTCGTCGGAGGAGGAAGCCAAAAGTGGAGTAGGTCAAGACTGACCGAACCACTCTAAATCTCTGGTTTGCTTTTACCTTGAGCACTTTATCATTACTGCAAACCTCCTACATTGCTACTGCCCTCTGCGCCTTTACGAACGAGTTTCTAAGCTCTGATCTTTTAGAATCTGCATTCAAACGTAAATCGTGTTTTCGTACGATCTTCACACTGCAGTTTACGCTTACATTCGGATTCCATTTATAACTGCAAATTGCTTTCTATGTAAAATGCTTTTCAAGGTTCAAAACTGCTTTTAGACGCAAAACTACATTTAGACGTAAAATTACGTTTAGACGTAAAACTGCGTTTAGACGCAAAACTGCGTTTAGACGTAAAACTGCGTTTAGACGTAAAACTGCGTTTAGACGCAAAACTGCGTTTAGACGTAAAACTGCGTTTAGACGTAAAACTGCGTTTTGACGTAAAACTGCGTTTGGACGTAAAACTGAGTTTAGACGCAAACTGCGCTTAGACGCAAACTGCGCTTAGACGCAAACTGTGCTTAGACGCAAACTGCGCTTAGACGCAAACTGTGTTTAGACGCAAACTGCGCTTAGACGCAAAACTGCGCTTAGACGCAAACTGCACTGTGATTCTGCTTTTATATCGAAATCATTTTTTATCGGACGAACGCAGCTTTAGCTTTTAAATTGCTGTAAGATTTTCGCTGCACTAATTCACCCCCCCCCCCCTCTTAGTGCTCTCGATCCTAACAATTGGTATCAGAGCGGGGTATTTCTCATTTCGGATTTACACCCGAGAGAAATGACTTTTCAAGAGGGCTGTTCGGTCTTTCGTCCACCGTTCTTTAACGGATTGGATTACACTTATTGGAAAACTCGAATGAAAGTTTTCTTAATTTCTCTAAATCTGGATTTATGGAATATCATTGAAAACGGTTTTCAACTTCCCTCCAAACCGATGAACGAATGGTCGGTTTTGGAGAAGAAGAATTTTTCTTTAAACGCAAAAGCTATGAATGCCTTATTTTGCGCATTGGACAAAAATGAGTTCAATCGGATTTCTACGTGTGAAACAGCTTTCGATATTTGGCGCACTCTTGAAATCACGCACGAGGGAACTAGTAGAGTCAAAGACTCGAAAGTTAATATTTTACTGCTTGATTTCGAGCTTTTTCATATGAAACCAAGCGAAACCGTTGTTGACATGTACACCCGTTTTACGGATGTCGTCAATGGTTTAAAATCACTTGGTAAAAGCTTTTCGGATTTTGAACTCGTTAACAAAGTTTTGCGCTCACTTTCTAAAACTTGGGATTCAAAAGTAACTGCTATTCAAGAATCGAAAAACTTGAACCATTTTCCACTTGAAGAACTAATTGGTTCATTGATCACATATGAAATGACGTGCAATGCACGTGAAGAACTTGAGAACCACCTTCCAAAGAACAAGAAGGATTTGGGACATAGAACATTTGAAGACCACTCGAGCATAAGCTCAAGTGATGGTGAACTTAAACTACAAATGAAACGAAAATTAAAAAGCAAAAAGAATGGAACTACTTGCTTTAAACGCAAGAAGAAGAACAAAAATTGGGATGAATCGAGCTCATCTGAAGACGAGAAAGTCCACAAAAGCGAGGCGGCAAACTACGCCTTACTAGCTTACGACATTGAGGTAATTAAAATGCCTTTGGTTTATTTTGAAATTACTTGATGCTTTCATGATATATTTTCTTTTTTAGTTTAGAACTAATTTTCTTGAAAATTACATGTTTAAAAATAAAAATACAAAAATTATGATCATGCTGATAATTTCGAAAATAATATTGCATATTTTATGATAAACAAACAAAATGATTTTGATCATGGTTAAGAAGTAATAATGTGTATCATGTTTGATTAACATTGTTGAATGAAATCACGTTTGATTTAAAGTAATGCATAAAGATGTAATATGAAATGGTTATTAACAATTTTATGCATGTGATTTTAAGTTATCCATGATCATGAGCTTGTTTGATCTTCTTGACTTAATTTCAAGATCTATAGCAAAAATCATGTTTGAATATATGAAAGTGTTAATTTCATTTTCGGATTCAGTTAACAATTGGTATCCTAACAATCGGATTTTCTCATACACTTATGAAAAATATTTTTCTAAAATGGATTTGATGAAATGATTCATGCTTATAAACTCCATCTTGAAATATGAATGATAGTGTTTTTGCTTGCAAAGATTTGTTTCACATTCATATCTCCTATGATTCGTGTGCAGAAAAAGAATTTATAAATCATAACACAATGTGATTTCTTATGCAAAAATAAAGTGCTTTTGTGATTCTTTGCTAAAGAGAATAATTATTAAAATCATGATCTTGATAACATGAAGCTCTTTATGAATCAAGATCGTTCATTATGCTCCCTACATTTATCAAAAAGGAGTTCTTCAAATGAAATGCAATTCAATGAAGTGTCATATTGATATCTTGAAACTTGGAATATTTTAAAATGTGATCTTGATAAGAATGTTTCAAGTTGCTCTTTGTACTATATCTTTTCGAATGAATCATGAGCCTTGATATCATATATTTCATAATACAAGATTTCTTTGCCTTATGTCTTGAACTTTAATGCTTATCTTAATTTGGCATATAAAGACTAAGGCATGCTTAGGTGAAAAAGAATATCTTAAAAAATGCTTTTCCCATCTGATCGAGATTAATGATTTCATGATATTTTGTGAATCTTGAAATTAATTTTAATGACTAGATTATGAATTTCAAATTAATAATTTGATTTGAATAAGTTTTATCTAAATCATAATCTTGATCTTGCAAAATTGAAGTCACAAATAATATCTTGTGGTATTCATGAATTGATACTCACAATATGAAAGCATTGATATTCATGACTTGAATTGGATTGAAACATTGTATGCTTAATTTAATCATTCTCCTATGTTTCAAAAATTCCTTAAATGCCTTATGTGATGATTGAAAACTAATCTGCTTTATGATGAATTACGAATCATGACTTGATCTATGATATAAATGCCTTGAAATGATTGAAATATTTAACACTTTTATGCTCTACCCCCTACTTTCTTCTTGTTTTCAATGATAAAATGGGGAGAAGTTTTGATCATGCATGGTAGGATATAATTTGACAAAATTGATACCATCATGATATGAAACATTTATGATGTACAACTATGCATGCAATACTTGTGCTTTCTAATTATGATGTGATGTATTGCATATGATGTAAATCATGATTTAAAATGCTATGAGTGCCAAGTTACACATTTTGAGAAGAAATTGTTATATTGAAATATTAATGTAATTATGAATGGTGATATGATATCATGCATGTAATACTTCAAGTTATGATAATGATGCATGCAATGATAAAATATTCATGATGAAAAATTGTCTTGACATTCATAACTTGATTATCCATCATTTGTCATGATTTTGAAATCGTTCTAAAAGGAAAAGAGAACTACAAAACTGTATTCTCTCTTTCATTTTTACAATGACAAAGGGGGAGATAGCTAGCTTGTACAAGTCAAGAAGATGCAAAAACTTGATTGCTAGCTTACCTATTTTAAGAAGCAAAGATTGCTAACTTGCTTATTTCAAGAAGAAAAATTGTCTTCTTGAACATCACTATCTTGAATATCTCAAGAAGCAAAACTTGCAATTTGCACATTGCAATAGGAAGCAAGAATCATGAGCTTACACAAGAAATTTATCTTGCATTTGCTTTCGAAATCTTTGCTAGCTTATATATTGTGAAACTTGTATATCATAAAAATTGCTAGCTTGTTGGTCTAAAGAGAAGCAAAAAGTTGCTATCTCAAAAGAAACAAATGTGCTATCTTGCCTATCTCAAGAGGCAAAAATGCTAACTTGCGCATCTAGCAAAGTGAGCAAAATTTTCAAGAAGCAAGAGTTGCCTTCTTGAACATCTCTAATTTGCTAGCTTGCATGATATAGAACTTGCTATCTTGAACATTACCAAAAGTGCTATCTTATATGTTATAAAACTTGAATATCTAAAACTTGATAGCATGAATGTTCTAAGCATGATGTAACACTTGCTAAATCTTCTAGCTCCAAGATTGCATGATGATAAAACTTGATATTATGATTTTCATGCAAAGAGTTGAACCAATATCACACACAAACACTTGATTGTGATACTTCTCCTTTTTGTTGATGACAAAGGGGGAGAAGTATGTTGATGAAAGTATGTTGATGACATGACATGTGATGCATAAGTTTATGCATATGTTCATGTTGACGTATTGCAAGTATTCATGATGAATATTGCAATGACTTGAATTCAGTTTGAATTCAAGGTTCTATCAATATGGCATATTGATAGGGGGAGTTTGTTTAAACTCCGGGAGTTAAGTTTAACTCCGTCATCAAGTGGTTGTCATCATCAAAAAGGGGGAGATTGTTGAATCTCGTATTTTGATGATGAAACTACTTGATATATGTTTATGATTTAATCTGCGTTTTGAGTGACGCAGGATGCTTCGATCAGGATGAGACAATTAAAGCAGGAAAATCATGTTGTGCCGAAGGAACATGTCAGAAGATTGGACGTCGGGCCGGTGGATCGGTCGGCGTATCGACAGAAGGCTTCGGGCCGTGGACTCGGGCATCGGGCCAAGAAGAGCGGGTATTGTGCCAAGGATATCGGAGTTGCGGAGTCAACTGGCCGATTGGGCAATAGGCTGCACGAGAGGACGATGCGCCGAAGAATCGGATGAAGCGTCGAGGGACCAATGACATGTCGGACAACTTGGTTAATTGCTTAGGATTAATTGTCTCGATTGAAGTTTTGTTTTGTTGTGCAGGATTAACTATGATAACAATGAAGACATAAAGCGAAACAAAGTGTCGGAGTCAAGCGCGAAGGATTTGTTGCGAGTTCGAGAGTTCGACGGAAGTCCGAAGGTTCGTCGGGAATGCTACCGGAACTAGCCGAGAATGAGTTGGGAGCTTGCCGAAGGGTTTTTCGGAAGCTCGCCGGAAGGTTCGTTGGAAGTTCACGGAGCTCGCCGAGAAAGATCGGAGCTTGCCGACGAAGCTCGTTGGAACTCGCTAAGATCAAATCGTGAAGTCTAGGAGCTTGCCGGGAGTCCGCAGAATGGTTTCCGAGAGTTCATCGGAAGACCGCCGGAAGTTTGCCGGAAGCTCGCTAGAAGAAGTCTTGACTTGCGGACTTTGTAATAGCTTAGAAAATGTCTTTAAATTCATAGTTAGCACGTTAATTAGGGTTAGGATTAGGTGTTAATCCTATAACCCAAGTAGGGGCCAATTAGGCCCAAGTTCGGACTGGTTTGGACCAAGTTTGGAGCCAAACCAACTGAGCTGGAATAGTAAAAGAGGTGCAACCGCCCCAGCCAAGAGGTGCAACCGCCCAGGCTATGTCTCCCAGCGAGATTGGGCGGTGCAACCGCCCCAGCCAAGAGGTGCAACCGCCCAGGGCTCAGTCTCCAAGCGAGACTGGGCGGTGCAACCTCCTCTGTCAAGAGGTAGCACCGCCAGAGCTCAAGTTTCGAGCTCTGCCAAGAGGTGCAACCACCGAGCTTGGTCTTCGAGCTCTGGCAGAGAGGTGCAACCTCTTTGGACAGGAGATGCATCGCCTGAGCTCGGTCTTCGAGCTCTGGCAGAGAGGTGCAACCACCTCTGGCAGAGAGGTGCAACCACCTCTGGTAGAGAGGTGCATCAGCCTGAGCTCAGTTTCGAGCTCTGCCAGGTGATGCAACCACCAAGCTCAGACTTCGAGCTCTGCCAGGCGATGCAACCACTGAGCTCAATCTTCGAGCTCTGGCAGAGAGGTGCAATCGCCTGAGCTCAGTCTTCGAGCTCTGCCAGGCGGTGCCACCTCTCCAGTCAAGAGGTGCAACCGCCTGATCCCGGAATTCCGGGATGTGATCGTTTTGAGCTCCAAATTTGAATTGGGTTGGGGCCTATAAATACCCCACCCATTCAACACTGAAAGGATACAGATCCACACCGAATTCTTGATCTTTTCAGTGATTCTAAGAGCTCAAATTTGTGTAAAGTCCTAAAGTTCTCCTCCTTCTGTTCTTTAAGTATTGAGTTGTAAAGAGAGGAGAGAAAGGATCTGTAAAGGTTGTCTCCTAAGCCTGTCAAAAGGAGAGAAACTGTAAAAGGGCAGTTAGCCTTCGCCCATTGAAGGAAGGCAGCTAGTTGACGTCGGTGACCTCGTCGGAGGAGGAAGCCAAAAGTGGAGTAGGTCAAGACTGACCGAACCACTCTAAATCTCTGGTTTGCTTTTACCTTGAGCACTTTATCATTACTGCAAACCTCCTACATTGCTACTGCCCTCTGCGCCTTTACGAACGAGTTTCTAAGCTCTGATCTTTCAGAATCTGCATTCAAACGTAAATCGTGTTTTCGTACGATCTTCACACTGCAGTTTACGCTTACATTCGGATTCCATTTATAACTGCAAATTGCTTTCTATGTAAAACGCTTTTCAAGGTTCAAAACTGCTTTTAGACGCAAAACTACATTTAGACGTAAAATTACGTTTAGACGTAAAACTGCGTTTAGACGCAAAACTGCGTTTAGACGTAAAACTGCGTTTAGACGTAAAACTGCGTTTAGACGCAAAACTGCGTTTAGACGCAAAACTGCGTTTAGACGTAAAACTGCGTTTTGACGTAAAACTGCGTTTGGACGTAAAACTGAGTTTAGACGCAAACTGCGCTTAGACGCAAACTGCGCTTAGACGCAAACTGTGTTTAGACGCAAACTGCGCTTAGACGCAAAACTGCGCTTAGACGCAAACTGCACTGTGATTCTGCTTTTATATCGAAATCATTTTTTATCGGACGAACGCAGCTTTAGCTTTTAAATTGCTGTAAGATTTCCGCTGCACTAATTCACCCCCCCCCCTCTTAGTGCTCTCGATCCTAACAGAAACCAATTGATAGTGTGTATGATTTGATCTTTGTTTTGAGTGACACAGGAAGCTTCAATCAGGGAGAGAAAATTAAAGTAGAAAGAATCATGTTAGGCCAGAGTAGAACATGTCAAAAGATTGGATGTCATGCCGAAGGATCGGTCGATATATCGACAGAAGGCTTTGGGCCATGAGTTCAGACATCGGGCCAAGAAGAGTGAAAATTGCGGTAAGGATATCGGAGTTGCAGAGGTCAACTGGCCGATTGGGCAATAGGCTGCAAGAGAGGACGATGCGTCGAAGATTCGGATGAAGCACTGATGAACCAATGACATGTCGAACAACATTTGATTAGCTTTATAAATTGTCTAGATCAAAGTAGGTATTAATTATGCAGGATTAACTATGATAGCGAAAAAGGCGTAAAGCAAAATGAAGTCTCAGAGTCAAGAATGATATTTATTTGGGAGTTCAAGAGTTCGTTGGAAGTCCGGATATTCGTCGGAAGTTCTATTGGAATTGACCGAGAAGTCCAGGAGCTTGTCAAAGAAGCTCGTCGGAACTCACCAAGAAGATCATCATGAAGTCTAGGAGCTTGCCGGGAGTCCGTTGGAACATTACTAAGAGATCGTTGGAAGTTTTTTGGAAGATTACTGGAAGCTAGTCGGAAGAAACCTAGACTTACCGGACTTATTTAGGTTAGTGTATGCCTTAAAATTCATAATTAGCCCATAATTAGGTTGGAATTGGGCCAACTCAATTAGAGGCCAATTGGGCCTAAGTTTGGGCTATGTTGGGCCAAGTGAAAAGGCCCAAACATTGACCTAACAAGTGAAACCATCATGACATAGTCTTCAAGACTATGTTAAGCTGTGGTACCGCCAGTCTAGGCCGTGGTACTACCCAAACTTAGTCTCCGATGCTGTTAGGCGGTGGTACTGCCCAATGGCAGGGTGTTAAGCGATGGTACCGCCCAGTGTTAGTGTTGCAGGCGGTGGTACCGCCCAGTGTTAGTGTTGCAGGCGGTGGTACCGCTAGGACTCGGGAAAACCGGGATAAGATACTTTTAACTCCAAGTTTAAATCCACTTGAAGCCTATAAATACCCCTCTCATCCCTAGTTAATATACACACAACTAAAAGCAAAAAGAAAAGAAAATGCCATTGTAATCTTATGCGCACTCCTCTCAAACTCTAAGTGTTAGTCTTGTTAAAGAGAGGAAGTGAAGGATGTTGTAAAGGTTCTCTCCTGAACCTGTCAAAAGGAGAATCAAATTGTAAAAGGATAGTTGATCTTCACCCATTGAAGGAAGATCGTTAGTGGATGCCGGTGACCTCGACGGAAGAGGAATCGGTCGAGTGGATGTAGGTCACGACGACCAAACCACTATAAAACGGTTTGCATTTCATTTTGAGCAATTTACCTTCACTATAAACTACTTTACCGTCTTATTGCTTTCACTATGCTCCCATACGCATTCAAGTTAATACATTTCCAAGATCAGTTTTTATCATACGAAGATTTTTTAAACCGACGTAATTTTTTCGCTACCCTCTTAGTGCCGACTTGTTCCTAACACTTGGTATCAAAGCCATGTTATTTCTCCTTTGGTTTAACACCAAAGAGAATTGGCTCTTTTCAGCTTTCAAGAGGGCTTTTCTATCATTCGTCCTCCCATGTTCAATAGGATGGACTATACTTATTGAAAAACTCGAATGATAATTTTCTTGCTTTCTATGGATTTGAATTTATGGAATATTATCGAAAGCAGTTTTCAAAAGTTTTCTACTCCAATGAACGAATGGAATGATTTCGAGAAGAAAAGTTTTTCTTTAAATGCTAGAGTTATGAATGCTCTATTTTGTGCTTTAGACAAAAATGAATTCAATCGGGTTTCTACTTATGAAACGGCTTTTGACATTTGGTACATACTCGAAATCACACACGAAAGCACTAGTAGAGTTAAAGACTCTAAAATAAATATTTTGATGCATGATTTTGAATTATTTCGAATAGAACCAAGCGAGACTATTGGAGACATGTACACCCATTTTATGAATGTTGTCAATAGTTTAAAAGCTCTTGGCAAATGTTTTTCAAATTTTGAACTTGTTAATAAAGTTTTATGATCGCTTTCTAAAAATTGGGATTTGAAAATAACGGCAATACAAAAATCAAAGAACTTGAATCATTTTCCACTTGAAGAACTTATTGAGTATTTAATGACCTATAAAATGAGTTGTATGGCACATGTTGAATATGATAAACTTGAGAAGTGTTAGGATCGGAGCGGCACTAAGAGGAGGGGGGGGGGGGGTGAATTAGTGCAGCGGATTAAAATTTTCGTTTCGACAAATCTTTTGATACGATAATAACCGAACTTTAAAAGCTTAACTTGAATGCGTGTTCATAAAGATATGCAACAAAGGTAATGAGGAAATAAAGCACGTAAGAAGGTTTGCAGTAATGTAAATAGCAATAATGAAATGCTAACCAGAGATCACGCCGATTTTAAAGTGGTTCGGTCAAATGACCTACATCCACTTGCGAGGCCCTCTTTGATGAGGCTCCCACCTTCCACTAGCAAATCTCTTGAAGGGGAAGGGTAAATACCCCTCTTACAACTTTTTACAAACGGTTCACACTCTTACAAATTTTCAGCAAGAAAGAAGGAGGTGAACACTCTAGCAAATTGAAAACAAGACTTGCTAAGACTTTTCTAAGACCTTTCTCTCAATCAATTGCTTCTCAAAAAGTTGTAATCTCAGCTAAGAATTGAGGGGTATTTATAGGCCTCAAGAGGATTCAAATTTGAGCTCCAAAATTTGAATTCTCTTTGGTTCCCGATGTTGGCGGTGCTACCGCCTATCAATGTCTGACACTGACAGTGTACTAGCGATGCCACCGCTTGGCTCTCGGGTGCTGGGCGGTGCCACCTCCTGGCTCTCGAGGGCTGGGCGGTGCCACCGCCAGACCCTTTGGTTCACAGGTTGGGCTTTAAGTTCAACCCAAACCAAGTCTAATTTTGGGCCCAGTTGGCCCCTAACCAGGATATATAGGATTATCTTTTAATCCTAATCCTAATTACATGTGAACTACATAACAAAAAACTTCCCAAGCAAGTTTTCAACCGCGAACGTCGAGTCTTGTTCCGGCGAGCTTTCCGACGAACTTCCGGTGGACTTCCGATATGCCATTGGATTTCTTCCGACGGACTCCCAGCAAGCTCCCGATCTTGTGACAACTTCAATGAGTAGCCGAGCCTTCTCGGTGATCTCCGCGAACCTCCGATGATCTCTTCGACGAACTTCCGAAAATTTCGACAAGTTCCCGATTTCTTCTCGGTTGGTTTTGATAGCATTTCCGACGATTCTTCGGACTCTTAAACGTCCATCGAACTTGACTCCGGTATTCTTGCTTTATGTTTTCTGGTTATCATAGTTAATCCTATACTTATCTCAATAATATGGATTAGATCAATTAACCCATCAATTGATTTTATCATCAAAATTCGAGATTCAACAATCTCCCCCTTTTTGATGATGACAATCAATTGATGACGGAATTAAATATAACTCCCCCTATCTATATGCCATATTATGAGAAGATAAAAACACTTGAATTTCATCCCATTGAATTCAAGCATAAACCGATAAGTTCTAATCGTTGAACTTATCGTTATTCTCATTAAGCATAAGTAAATATGAAACTTCGATGAAAATCATTTTCAAGTCGAATAATAAGGGACAATTTTCACTACGACAGGAGATAAAGATTTTCAACATGAATTTCATGATATTGAAGTAAGGCATGCTTTCAATATGATCAGTCAATCTTGCGATATTCGCAAAGATTTTGCAAGGCATATAAGACATTCATATTACACAAGCTTTTGCAAGTCATGCTATCAAAATGGTACTAGTCATCACTTTTCTCCCCCTTTGTCATCAACAAAAAAAAAGGATGAGACTTTGAAGCACACAATTTGTGATTATAAATTCATATGAGAGAGAAGTCAGTATTAAGATTAATCATTCAAATTTGTTAAAAATATTTATCTAGAAATCATCTTTAAAAAATCAGAATTCATCCAAAAAATATATCAGCATTCATTCAGAAAAAAAAATCAGCATATATCCAAAATTTTTAAAAATACATCTAAAAAGAAGGTTCAATTTTTGTTCAAAAGATGACAAGCTTCGAACTTGATATTAAGAGAAAACAAGACAGAATAGAAAGATAATCAATTAATCCTTAGGAGGTAATCCATAGTGCTAATACATAACATCTATTTTTTGATTCATTTGTCGTAGTTCCTTCAAAATTTTAATTTGCTGGAGTTGAATTTGTTCTTACTGCGATTTGAGTTGGTCTTATTGGAATTTGATCTGAGACAGTTTTGCCATAATGAGTCCTTCAGAGGATGAAACAGGAGCTGAAGGTGCTGCACCAAAGGGACTAGGAGGAGGAGATTCATTTCCCCTAAGAATTGGTGTTTCTGGGTGTTCTACTGGTGGAGAAATAGGATCGGTCCTTCTAGGTTGCCTTATCCATATTCCATTGTTAAATGTGCACCTAAGTCTTTTCAGTAGATTTTTATTGATGATGTTATATCTATCACTTTGAATTGTTTCTTCATCGGGTGGGATACAAATATCATGGGCAAGAAGAAATCTAGTGATTAACCCCCCATAAGGCAACATAGTATCTTTAGCTATAATATCCTGCATGTGTTGCCGGATTGAGTATCCAAAACAGTTATATTGATCGGTCATAATCCAATACATGGTGCTTGTCTCTATTTGACTCATTTCATTAAGATGAAATTGCTTAGGGAATAGTATGCTTGTTATGATATGATGAAGAATTTTAGAGTTAAAAGTAGTAAGTGTTTGCAACTCTTGGGTATTATTCGGAGGTCCGAGTTTGCAAAGATAGTTTCGACAACTTCGGTGTAAGTTGCTCCTATTATATTAACATCCCATTTACCTCTAAAATAGCAACCCCTATCTTTTTCAGTGATTCCAATAAGGTCACCAATAGTACTATCAAAAATCCTAATTTGTATTCTTAAAAGGTAAGTACATAGGCTATCGTTATCTACCCACAAGTTTGCATAAAAGAGCCTAACTAACCTAGGATAAATTGGTTCATTTATTTGTAGGAGAGGTAGGGCCTCTAGTTGAGCGAACCACCTAATGGGTTCTAAGTCTCCTAGTTCATCGAGATCAACGTGTTTACCCTTATGGATACATCTTGTTTCAAATTTTGGAAACCTCAGGGCCTCTTATTTAGATCAAAAAAGATCGTGGTCATATGAATCTCCTTTAATCCTCTTCCCTTTTGATCTCTTAGGAGCCATTATCTAGACAAAATGATAGAAAAAAAATTTGAAATTGTAATGAGTAGGTAAAACAAGAAGAGGAAGGAAAGATTTTACCTTATGGAGTGTTTCTTGGATGGAGAGCTTGGACCAATAAGAATCCCTCTCCAAGACTTCTAGAGGTTAGAATGAGAGTTAGAAAGGGTTTTGGGAGAGTTTGAGGGAGGCCTTCACGGTTTTGGAAGAATGATGAAGTCAAATCCATAGAAGAACGGAAAAGGATGAGACATTTTTCAAAAAATATATTCAAACATGCTTATTCTTAGGAACAATTTAACATACCTAATTCCCTTCTAATGAATTCAAATTGGTCTTCATTCAATGCTTTTATAAATATATCTGCTAATTGATGCTTTGTGTCAATGAATTCTAGAACAACATTATTGTTAAGGACATGATCACGTATGAAATGATGCCTAACATCGATGTGCTTAGTTCTAGAGTGCTGAATTGGATTTTTAGTAAGACATATGGCACTAGTATTATCACATTTTATGGGAACGTTTTTGAAGTGAATTTCATAGTCTTCTAATGTATTTTTCATCCAAACAACTTGTGCATAGCATGCACTTACAGTAATGTATTCGACTTTTGCCGTAGATAGTACAACTGAATTTTGTTTCTTGGAAGTCCAAGAAACAAGTGCATGTCCTAAAAATTGGCATGTTCCGGATGTACTTTTTTTATCTATCCTGCATCCGCCAAAATCGACATCTGCATAAGCTATTAAATCAAAATTTTCAGATTTTGGATACCACAATCCTAAATTTGGAGTTCCTTTAAGATACCTAAATATTCTTTTAACACTCTTAAGATGAGATAATTTAGGATTAGATTGAAACCTAGCGCAAAGTCCTACACTAAACATAATATCTGGTCTAGTCATAGCGGTGAGGTAGAGTAGACTACCTATCATTCCCCTATATGTTTTTTGATCAAAATTTTCATTATTTTCATCCATATCTAACATAGTCGAAGTACTCATAGGGGTGTTTATTGCTTTTGAATTATCCATGTTAAATCATTTTAACAATTCTAATGTATATTTAGAATGGTTAAGAAATATACCATCACTAAGTTGTTTGATTTGTAATCCTAAAAAGAAAGTTAATTCACCCATTAAACTCATTTCAAATTCATGACTCATACATTTGGCAAATGATTCACATAGTGATTCATCCAAAGAGCCAAAAATAATATCGTCAACATAAATTTGCACAATAAGAAAATTATCTTCAAAGTGTTTGATAAACAATGTAGTATCAACCTTGACTTTGGTAAAATTATTGGAAATAAGAAAGGAACTAAGCCTTTCGTACCAAGCTCTAGGAGCTTGTTTTAAACCATAGAGAGCCTTAATCAATTTGAATACATGATTAGGTAGAAGAGAATTTTCAAATCCGGGAGGTTGTTCAACATATACTTTTTCCGAAATAAAACCATTCAAGAAGGCACTTTTGACGTCCATTTGAAATAGTTTAAAGTTATTACTACTAGCATAGGCAAAGAACATCCTTATGGCTTCTAATCGAGCCATGGGAGCGAAGGTTTCTTTGTAATCGATACCTTCTTCTTGGTTGAAACCTTTGGCCACTAATCTAGCCTTGTTTCTAACCACGATACCATTTTCGTCTTGCTTGTTTCTAAAGACTCATTTAGTACCAATGACTAAATGGTCACTAGGTCTATGAACAAGCTTCCATACCTTATTCCTCTCAAATTGATTCAATTCCTTTTGTATTGCAATAACCCAAAAATCATCTTTTAAGGTATCATCAATGCATTTAGGTTCGATTTGAGAAAGGAAGGCGGCGTTAGCACAAAATTTTTGAAAGAGGAATGAGTTTGAACCCCTTTTGATGTTTCTCCTATAATTAGCTCCTTTGGATGAGCATCTATATACTTCCATTCCTTGGGTAAGGAAATTTCGGAAGAAGGTGCATCTAAGTTACTATTTTGAGGAGGGGGTTCATTTAAATTCAAATTATCAAAACCAAGATCATCATCAAAATTATTTTTCTTTAAATCAGAAATTTCATTAAAAACTACATGAATAGATTCTTCTATTACTAAGGTTCTTTTGTTAAAAACCCGAAAAGCCTTAGAAATGGAAGAGTAACTAAGAAAAATGTCTTCATCAGATTTAGCATCAAATTTTCCTAAGGCATCCTTTCATTCAAAATAAAGCATTTACAACCAAAAACTTTAAAATAGGAAATATTTGGTTTTTTGTTATTCCATAATTTATAGGGAGTTTTTGATAGGGACGGTCTTATTAGAACTCTATTCATGATGTAGCAAGCCGTATTCACGGCTTCGGCCCTAAAATACTTCGGTAGACTATGTTCATTTAACATCGTTCTTGCCATTTTTTGTAGGTTTCTATTTTTTCTTTCAACTACTCCATTTTGTTGAGGATTCTTCGGAGTGGAGAAGTTGTGATTGTATCCATTAACTTCATAAAAATTTTAAAAGTCACGGTTTTGAAATTCGCCACCGTGATCACTCTGAATTGATGAAATCATGAAGCCTTTTTCATTTTCAGTGAGTTTACAAAATTTAGAGAAACACTTGAAACACTCACTTTTGTGAGCTAAGAAATAGGTCCAAGTGTATTTAGTATAGTCATCCACAATTACAAACGCATATTTGCTTCCTCTTGACTTGTCGTGTCAATTGGTCCAAATAAGTCCAAATGAATCAATTGTAATGGTCTAGTGGTGCTAATTTGAATTTTTGGTTTGAAACTAGTTTTTATTTGTTTACCTAGTTGATATGCATCGCATACTTTGTCGTTAATAAACTTTATATTTGGAATTCCTCATACTAATTCTCTAGATGAGATCTTAGATATTATTTTCATGCTTGCATGGCCTAGTCTCCTATGCCAAAGCCAAGCATCATCATTTAAAGCGGAGAAGCACATTTCATTACTTAATTCATCAAGATTGATGGTGTAGACATTATTTTATTTTAATGCAATCATAGTTATGTTATGATTTGGTTTTTCAATAATACACACATTTGATTCAAATGTAACGATATAACCTTTATCGCATAATTGACTAACACTCAAGAGATTATGTTTCAATCCATCAACTAGTAAGACATCATAAATAGAAAATTTTAATTTGTTACCTATGGTTCCCTTGCCAATGATTTTGCCTTGGTTGTTGTCTTCGAAGGTGACGTACCCTTTTTTTTTGCTAGTGAGCATAGAGAAATGAGATGGATCTCCAATCATATGTCTTGAGCATCCACTATCGAGATACCATCTCTTGCTCCTAGCTTGTGATGGTGTATGCTTCTACAAGAAGGGATTATTTTTAGGTACCCATTTTCTTTTGGGTGCCTTAAAAACTGATTTGACTTGTTCATCATATTGCATAGAATTGATCCTAGTTCCTTTAGGAACCCAAATTAGTTTGTTCAGACTAATTTTCTTGAATGGACATTTATAAGTTTTATGTCCATATTTATAATAAAAGTTGTAATTGCTTTGGTGCAGAACATTTAAGACAGGGCCTTTAATGAAGGTGGTTGGATTTTAGTGAGGACTTCTCACAAATCCGATTCCACTTCTATTAGGAATGTGACCCTTATTTGTTAGGATCATGTTCAAAGACTTACTACCAACCTCGAATTTCTTCAAAGTGTCCTTAAGTAGCAAGTTCTCATTTTTGGAGAGTTTCTAGATCATGGCATTTATACATGGAGCTAAACTATCATGATATTCGGTCTTTAATTCATCGAAATTACAAGTGAGACTATCATGCTCCTTTTTTAGCAATTTGTATTTTCTACTAATTGTCTTACATTCATCAAATAACTCATGGAAGGCATTTAATAATTCATGATATGGTAAAGCTGCATCAATTAAATCTGTTACCTCTTCTCCGATGGCCATTAGGGCGTAATGAACAACTTGCTCGGTGTTGGACTCCTCTTCTTCGGACGCGCTTGAATCATCCCACGTTGCCTTGAGCGCCTTCTTCTTTGATATTCTCTTTTTTGCTTGGGGACAATCGTTCTTGTAGTGTCCCAGTTTTTTGCACTTATAGCAAATCACTTGGTCCTTCTTGTGTTCAAATTTATTTTTTGTATTATTTTTAAATTTGTTCTTTCTTAAATATTTTTAAAATTTTTGAATTAAAAGTGCAATGTCATTGTCACTGTCCTCATCACTTGATGTTCCTTTCAAGTGATCTTCTTATGATATGAGTGTCATATCCTTCCTATTCTTTGGAAGGGGGTTCTCGAGCTCGTCATGAGCTTGACATGTCATTTCGTAGGTCATTAGAGACCCAATAAGTTCTTCAAGAGGGAATGTTTTAAGGTCTTTGGCCTCTTGAATGGCCGTAACTTTTGGATCCCAACTTTTAGGGAGGGATCTTAAGATTTTAGTTACTAGTTCAAAGTTAGTAAAATCTTTCACAAGAACTTTGAGTCCATTGATGACATCCGTGAACCGGGTGTACATGTCTCCGATGGACTCACTTGGTTTCATTCGGAAAAGTTCGTAAGAGTGCACAAGGATATTGATTTTGGACTCTTTCACTCGGCTAGTGCCTTCATGAGTGACCTCAAGAGTTCTCCAAATATCAAAAGCCGAATCAAAAATTGAAACATGATTAAATTCATTTTTGTCTAGTGCACAAAACAAGGCATTCATAGCCTTTGCGTTTAAAGAAAAAACCTTCTTCTCCGATTCATTCCATTCGCTCATCGGAAGAGAAGATTTTTTAAATCCGTTTTCGACAATAGTCCAAAGCTCGAAATCCATGGAAATGAGGAAGATCCTCATACGAGTCTTCCAATAAGTATAATCCGACCCATTAAACATGGGTGGGCGTGTGATAAAATGACCCTCATGTATGTCGGAGTAAGCCATCTCTCTTGGGTATCAAACCAAATATGAGAGTGAGCCTTGCTCTGATACCAATTGTTAGGATCGGAGCGGCTCTGATATCAAACTAAAATTTTCATTTCGACAAATCTTTTGATAAGATAATAACCGAACTTGAAAAGCTTAACTTGAACGCATGTTCATAAAGATACGCAGCAAAGGTAATGAGGAAATAAAGTACGTAAGAAGGTTTGTAGTAATGTAAATAGCAATAATGAAATGCAAACTAGGATCATGCCGATTTTAAAATGGTTCGGTCAAATGACCTACATCTACTTGCGAGGCCCTCTTCGATGAGGCTCCCACCTTCCACTAGCAAATCTCTTGAAGGGGAAAGGTAAATACCCCTCTTACAACTTTTTATAAGCGGTTCACACTCTTACAAATTTTCAGCAAGAAAGAAGGAGGTGAACACTCTAGCAAATTGAAAACAAGACTTGCTAAGATGTTTCTAAGACCTTTCTTTCAATCAATTGCTTCTTAAAAAGTTGTAATCTCAGCTGAGAATTGAGGGGTATTTATAGACCTCAAGAGAATTCAAATTTGGGCTCCAAAATTTGAATTCTCTTTGGTTCCCGATGCTGGCGGTGCCACCGCTTGTCAGTGTCTGACACTGACAGTGTACTGACGGTGCCACCGCCCAGCAAGGCGGTGCTACCGCTTGGCTCTCGGGTGCTGGGCGTTGCCACCACCTAATTTGGCGATGCCACCGCCAGACCCTTCGGTTCACAGGTTGGGCTTTAATTTCAGCCCAAACCAAGTCTAATTTTGGGCCCAATTGGCCCTTAACCAGGATATATAGGATTATCTTTTAATCATAATCCTAATTACATGTGAACTACATAACAAAAAACTTGCCAAGCAAGTTTTCAACCGCGAACGTTGAGTCTTGTTCCGGTGAGCTTTCCGACGAACTTCCGGCGGACTTCTGATATGCCCTCGGATTTCTTCTGACGGACTCCCAACAAGCTTCCGATCTTGTGATGACTTCAACGAGTAGTCGAGCCTTCTCGGTGATCTCCGTGAACCTCCGACGATCTCTTCGGTGAACTACCAAAAATTCCGATATGTTCCCGATTTCTTCTCGGTTGGTTTCGGCAGCATCTCCGACGATTCTTCGGACTCTTAAATGTCCATCGAACTTGACTCCGGTATTCTTGCGTTATGTTTTCTGGTTATCATAGTTAATCCTGCACACTTATGTTTAGGAGACAACCTTTATGCTCCCTTCACTCATCTCTAAAATTATACTAACACTTAGAGCTTTTAGAGGAGTTCTCACAAGATTATAATAGAGTTTTTTTTATTTTTTTCACTCAATTCTTGTGTATGTTAACCAGGGATGAGAGAAGTATTTATAAGCCTCAAGTTGATTCAAACTTGGAGCCTAAAAAGGTCTCATCCTAGGTCCTGACGGTACCATCGCTTGTGCTGGGCGGTACCACCACCTGCAGCACTGACACTAGGCGGTACCACCGCCCAGTCTAGTGGTACCATCACCCAATCCAGTGGTACCACTGCTTGAGAGACTATGTTTGGGTGGTACCACTACCCAAACTGGCTGTACCATTGCTTGATAGTCTCGGAGACTGAGTCTAGATGGTACCACCGCCTAACATAGTCTCGGAGATTGAGCCACGACGGTGCTACCTGTTGGGTCACTGTTTGGGCCTTTCACTTAGCCCAACATAGTCCATACATGGGCCCAACTGGATCTTAACTGGGTTGGCCCAATTCCAATCCCAATTATATACTAACTACGAATTCTAAGGCATATATTAAGTAAATCTGGTTCGGTTAGTCTTGATTTCTTCCGACGAGCTTCTAGCGATCTTCTGGCAAACTTCCGACGATCTCTCGGCAATGTTCCAACAGACTCCTAGCAAGCACCTGGACTTCACAATGATCTTCTTGGTGATTTCTGATGAGCTTCTTAGGCAAGCTCCTAGACTTCTCAGTCAATTCCGGCAGAACTTCCGATGAACTCTCTAACTCCCAACGAAATTTCGTTCTTGACTCCGGGATTTCATTTTGCTTTATGCCTTAATCACTATTATAGTTAATCCTGAATAAATAAAACCTACTTCGATCTATATAATTATTATAAAGCTTGAATCATGTTGTCCGGCATGTCATTGGTTCATCGACGCTTCATCCGATTCTTCGACACATCGTCCTCTCTTGCAGCCTATTACCCAATCTATCAGTTGACCTCCACAACTCTAATTTTCTTGGTATAATTTCCACTCTTCTTGGCCTAATACCCGAACCTATGGCCTGAAGCCTTCTACGGAAACGTTGACCGATCCTTCAACTCGACGTCCAATCTTCTGACATGTTTCTCTCCGACCCAACATGATTCTTCCTGCTTTAATTGTCTCTCTCTGATAGAAGCTAGTCCTGCATCATTAAATCATAAATACTATCAATTGGTTTCATCATAAAAATCCAAGATTCAACAATCTTCCCTGTTTTTATGATGACAATCAATTGATGATGAAGTTAACCTTAACTCCCCCTATCAATATTTCGTATTGATAGAACTCTTGGATTCAAAAATCCAAGCAATATGTCATCATAAAATCATGTATAACATCATCATAAAATCATGCATAACATCATACTTCTCCCCCTTTGTCATCAACAAAAATGAGAAGTTCAACTATCAAGTGTTTAGACATACAAGTTTTATAACATACAACTAATAAATTTGTTCCTCACCTTACAACCTACATAATCACCAAATCATCATTAGTTTTGAAGATGTGCAAGATTGTAAATTTTGCAAGTTTGCATTTTTACTTCTTAAGATAGATAAGCAAGCAGTCTTCGGTGATGTTCAAGATAGCATATTCTTTCTTCTCTTTTGAGAAGTGTGATTTTTTTGCTTCCTTTGCAAAATGTAAGCTAACAAAATTTTACATCATTTTAAAATATGGAAGCTAGCAATTTTGCAAGTGTTACTTCTCTTTGAAGTATGAAGGTTAACATGTTTTTGAAAAAGAATGCAAGATAGCAATGTATCATTTTAGAATATGCAAGCTAGCTAATTTTAAGTTTTGCAAGTTTGTAAATTTTACTAAATGTGCAAGTTAGTATATTTTCTTTTCTTTACGATGTTCAAACTAGCAAGTTTTTCACACATAAAAGTTGGAAAAAATTTTGCATCTTGAGCTAGCAAATTTTGTCCCCCTTTGTCATTGTCAAAAAGAAGGGAAGAATACAATGTTATAATTCTTTTTCCCTTTATATCATTTTTAAATCATGACAAAGTTAAAGTATCAATCTTTTTTCAATACGTTTGTGCATCATTATAGTTTCAAAATAAAACATGCATAATTTTAAAACCTTACATTTCATTCTTACTTCATGCATGATACCAAAAATAAATTAACACTATGGGCATATCACACATGATACTCAAGCATTCACGATACATCATTTTGGTCATAACATTCATGATGCTAACATATTGAAATTTTTAAGCATTTATCACTTCATGCATTAAATCAACATTTTGATCATTTATTTTCTCTTTAGCAATTGGCAAAAAGAGATATAGGAGAAAAAAATGATATAATATCTTGATTCATGCATAAGAAATCTCAAGTTATAAATTTCAAGAGATTCATTAAAAAAAGGACAGATTCATTAATCTCTCTTTTTTTGATAAATGGTAAGAATAAACATAGGAGTTCAAAAACAAGATCTTGATTCATAGAAAAATCTCATGTATCAAATATCGAGAAATCAAGATGATGATTCGTGTTAAAAAAATATCACAAGTTATAATCAATTCATGAATATCGAAAGAACCTTCATGATTCATTTGGATAAATCTCAATAAGAAGATACAAGAACGCATAATAAGATATCTTGATTCATAAACGATTTCAAGTTATAAATCTCGAGAAATCAATATCATAATTTTGATAAAACCCATTAAATTCAAATCATTTTCATAATCCAAGATATTCACAAAAGCATAATATACATGGATTCATTAATCTTTTATCAAAAAATTAATAAGATAGAGATGTTTCATTTTAAGTTGTTGGTTTCATACAAGTATGCCTTTGTCTTTTTATGCCAAATAAAAATATGCATCAACATTTAAGATCAAAAAATAAATTTCATCAAAAAAACCATCCATCTTGTTTATAACCGAAAAAGCAACTTTCGTTGCGACAAAGATCAATAAGCCATGAATCACAAAAATCATTATGCATAATTTTGAAATATAAACTTATTAAGCATGATCATTAAGCATCACTACTTTGGGCATGACATCAAAACATGGTTTCAAGTTTTCAAGGTATAACATGCACAATTTCAAACTATAAACTCATTAAGCATGATATCAAACCTCTAAACATTTTCATTAAAACATCAAGCATGGTTTCATTGGACATAAAGCATTTTCAATCAAAATAAAAAATCATCAAGATACATATTATTTCTTCTTCAAAACACATATAGGATTAATCATTAGATTTAAATCTAACAATTTATTCCTTTATCATAAAACATGTAATTGTCATTATCATTTTCAAAATTAGTTAGAAAAAGAAAAACATGATCTTTTATTTATTTATATTTTTATTTTATATACTAATTTAAAAATAACATATGAAATGTATCAAGTAATTTCAAAAAAACAAAGGGGGTTTTGTTTGAGTATTTTACCTCATTGTCGAGAGTCACCAAAGCGAAGTTTGTCACTTCGTCTTCATCGGTTTGCTCCTCTTCTTCGGATGCACTTGTTTCATCCCAAGTTACTTTGAGTGCTCTCTTCTTCTTTGGCAACTTCTTTTTAAGTTCATTTTTATTCTTTAATTCTTGTTTAATGAACTTTCTAAGTTTTATAGTGAGAAGTTCAAGTTCATCATCACTTGAGCTTTCGCTCGAGTGGTCTTCATTTATTCTTAGTGCAAAATCCTTCTTGTTCTTTGAAAGGTAGTTCTTAAGTTCGTCAAGTGTCACATTGGTCATTTCGTAGGTCATCAAAGACCTGATAAGTTTTTCGATCGAAAAAGTATTCAAATCCTTAGCCTCTTGAATGGCTGTTACTTTAGAGTTCCAATTTTTAGAAAGTGATCGTAAAACTTTATTCACAAGTTCAAGATTCGAATAACTTTTACCAAGAGCTTTTAGACTATTGACGACATCCATAAAACGAGTGTACATATCTCTAATAGTCTCGCTTAGTTTCATTCGAAAAAGTTTAAAATCATGCATCAAAAGATTTATCTTATAATCTTTTACTCTACTAGTGCTTTAGTATGTGATTTCAAGAGTGTGTCAAATGTCAAAAGTCGTTTCGCACATATAAATTCGATTAAATTTATTTTTGTCTAAGGCGCAAAATAGAGCATTCATAGCTCTAGCATTTAAAGAAAATGTTTTATTCTCCAAATCATTTCATTCATTCATTGGAGTAGAAGACCTTTGAATTCTGCTTTCAATGATATTCTATAAGTTTAAATCCATAGAAAGTAAGAAAACTCTCATTTGAGTTTTACAATAAGTGTAGTCCATCCTATTTAACATAGGAGGACGAACGATTGAAAAACCCTCTTGAAATCGGAAGAGAGTCATTTCTATTGGTTGTTAAACCAAGCGAGAAATAAAGTGGCTCTGATACCAATTGTTAGGAATGAGTCGGGACTAAGAGGGGGGGTGAATTAGTGCAGCGGTAAAAATGTCGATTTTGAAAGATTCTCGTACGATTAAAATCAATCTCGGAAAGATAACTTTGAAACATTTGTAAGAATGTCATGAATAAATAAAGTAAGTAAATTAGTTTACAATATAAGAAAAAGTAGAACAAAGATGCAAACCAATTTATAGTGGTTCGGTCGTCGTGACCTACATCCACTTCACTGATTCCCCTTCCGTCGAGGCCACCAGCATCCACTAACGATCTTCTTTCAACAGGTAAAGATCAACTACCCTTTTACAACTCTCTTCTCCTTTTCATAGGTTTAAGAGACAACCTTTATACCCCCTTCACTCCTCTCTAAAACTATACTAACACTTAGAGCTTTTAGAGGAGTTCTAATAAGATTACAATAGAGTTTTTCTACTTTTTTTCACTCAATTCTTGTGTATGTTAACCAAGGATAAGAGGAGTTTTATAGGCCTCGGGTTGATTTAAACTTGGAGCCTAAAAAGGTCTCATCCTGGGTTTCCCGGGTCTTACCAGTACCACCACTTGTGCTGTGCGGTACCATTGCCTGTAGCACTGGCACTAGGCGATACCACCGCTCAGTCTAGCGGTACCACCGCCTAGGAGACTATATCTAGGTGGTACCACTGTCTAGACTGACGATACCACTATCTGACAGTCTCGGGGATTGAGTCTGGGTGGTAACACCACCTAGACCGACAGTACCACTACCGGACACAATCTCAGAGACTATGTTACGATGGTGCCACTTGTTGGGTCATTGTTTGGGCCTTTCACTTAGCCCAACACAATCCATACATGGGCCCAATTGGCTCCTAATTAGGTTGGCACAATTCTAATCCTAATTATCTGCTAACTATGAATTCTAAGGCACATATTAAGTAAATCCGGTCCGGTTAGTCATGATTTCTTCTAGCGAGTTTCCGGCGATCTTCCGGTGAACTTCCGACGATCTCTCGACAATGTTCCAGTGGACTCCCAACAAGCTCCTGGACTTCACGATGATCTTCTTAGTGAGTTCCGATGAGCTTCTTAGGCAAGATCCTGGATTTCTCGGTTAATTCTGGTAGAACTTCCGACAAACATCTGGACTTTCGACGAATTCTCTAACTCCCAACGAAAGCTCATTCTTTACTTACGGACTTTATTTTATTTTATGGCTTAATTACTATCGTATTTAATCCTACATAAATAAAACCTACTTTGATCTAGGCAATTATTATAAAGCTTGAATCATGTTGTTCGGCATGTCATTGGTTCATCAACGCTTCATCTGTTTCTTCGGCGCATCGTCCTCTCTTGCGGCCTATTGCCTAATCTGCCAATTGACCTCCGCAACTCCGATTTCCTTGGTGCAATTTCCGCTCTTCTTGGCCTGATGCCCGAACCTATGGCCCGAAGCCTTTTTCCGATATGTTGATCGATCCTTCGTCTCGATGTTCAATCTTCTGATATATTTCTCTCCGACTCAACATGATTCTTCCTACTTTAATTGTCTCTCCCTGATCGAAGCTAGTCCTATGTCACTTAAATGCATATTAAATCATAAACACTATCAATTGGTTTCATTATCAAAATCCAAGATTAAATAATGATTAGTTATATATATATATATATATATATATATATATATATATATATATATATATATATTTATTTATTTATTTATTTATTTATCATGAAAATTATATGTTTTATGATAAAGGAACAAAATGTTAGATTTAAATCTAATGATTAATCCTATGTGTTTTTAAGAAGAAATAATGTGTATCATGCTTATATCCGTATTGCTTTTCGATTTTGATTGAAAATGCTTTATGTTTAATGAAATCATGATTGATGATTTAATGATGCTTAATGATGTAATAAAAATGTTAAAAGTTTTGGTATCATTCTTCATGATTTTATACATGAGAATTTGAAGTAATGATTTGAAACCTTATGTTTTAGAATTATATGTTACACTTGTAATCTTAATGATTTTTATGATAAATCTTATTTTTTATTTTTAAACATGATGCATAAATTTGGCATAGAAAATAAAGACATGCTTATATGAAATCAATTGAAACAACTAAAAAGGGAATGCATTTTAAAAATTTCTCTATCTCTATCTTATTGATTTTTCAATAAAATATTGATAAATCCAGTTATGTCATTTTGGATCTCTTGAAAGTGATTTTGATAATTTGATAAGTTAAATTTGAATGAGTTTTATCCGAATTATGAACTTGATACTTGAGATTTTTTATTCAAGATCTTTAACCTCCCAAGATCTCTTTTTATTATTTTCTAAAGAGGAGTATTATATAAATGAATGATGATTTCTTTTGTCTCTTGATTCCTCGAGATTTATAACTTGAAATCATTTATGAATCAAGATCCCTTATTATGTATTCTCGTATCATTCCTTCCTATTGAGATTTATCCAAATGAATCATTGTTTCTCTTTTGATTTCTAGAATCGTAACTTAAATTTTTATCAAGATTATTTTTATGATTCCTTCTTTTACTAAAGATGAGAATTATGCAAACAAACCATGATCTTGACTTGAGATTTTTATATAAATCAATATTTTTCACTATGATTCTCTCATTTTATTAAAGATAATATTTGTCTAAATGAATCATAATATTTCCTTGATTATTTTTTTGATACTCACAACTTGAGATGATGTGCTTTGATGTTTAGAACATTATATACATAAGTTTATTTTTCTTTCATGTTTCGATACTCCCTTGTATTTATGATTGTATACCTTATATCATCTTTGAGAATTGTTGTAAAGGGAAAAATGAATTACACTATTGTTTTGTTATTCTCCTCTTTTTGTCAATAACAAAGGGGGAGAAAGATTTACTAGCGTGTACATCACGAAAAGAGGCAAACTTGCTAGCTTGCTCATCTCAAAAGAGAAGCAAGAAATGCTATCTTGCATATCTCAATAGAAGCAATGTTTGCTAAGTTGCACACTTCAAGAAGATGCAAAAAAAGTCTATCTTGCACATCTCGAAAGATGTAAATTTTTACTAACTTTCATATGTGTAAAATTTGCTAGCTTACATGTTCTAAAATGTTATAAATTTGCTAGCTTGCATATTGCATGAAGAAAGAACTTGCTATCTTGAATATCACCAAAAATTGCTAGCTTGCCAATCTTAAGAAGCAAAAATGCAAACTTATAAAATTTACAATCTTGCACATCTTTAAAATTAAATGATGATTTGGTGATTATGCATGTTTTAAAGTTATGAGAAATTTGTTAAATTCCTAAGCTCATATCTCTAAATCTTGAAAGTTGCACTTCTCCTTTTTGTTAATGACAAAAGGGGAGAAATATGATGATGTTATATATGATTTTATGATAACATGTTACTTGGATTTTTTAATTCAAGAGTTCTATCAATATGGCATATTGATAGGGGGAGTTAAGATTAACTCTGTCATCACGTTGTCATCATCAAAAATAGGGAGATTATTGAATCTCATATTTTAATGATGAAACCAATTGATAGTGTTTATGATTTGATCTACGTTTTAAGTGACGTAGGAAGCTTCAATCAGGGAGAGACAATTAAAGTAGGAAGAATCATGTTGGGCCAGGGTAGAACATGTCAGAAGATTGGATGTCGCATCGAAGTATCAGTCAAAATATCAGTAGAAGGCTTCGGGCCATGAGTTCGAGCATCGAGCCAAGAAGAGTGGAAATTGTGCCAAGGATATCGGAGTTACGGGGGTCAACTGGCCGATTGGGTAATAGGTCATAAGAGAGGACGATGCGCCAAAGATTCGGACAAAGCGCTAATGAACTAATGACATGTTGGACAATATTTGATTAGCTTTATAAATTATTTAGATCAAAGTAGGTTTTAATTGTGCAGAATTAACTATGATAGTGATCAAGACATAAAGCAAAATGAAGTCCCGGAGTTAAGAACGAGATTTTGTTGGGAGTTCGAGAGTTCATCGAAAGTCCGGACATTTGTTAGAAGTTCTACCTGAATTAACTGAGAAGTCTAAGAGCTTGCTAAAGAAGCTAATCAGAACTCGCCAAGAAGATCGTCGTGAAGTCTAGGAGCTTACCGGGAGTCCGTTGGAACATTGCCGAGAGATCATCGGAAGTTCGCCGGAAGATCGCTAGAAGAAACTTAGACTTACCGAACTTATTTAGCTTAGTATATACCTTAAAATTCGTAGTTAGCACATAATTGGGTTGGAATTGGGCCAACTCAATTAGGGGCCAATTGGGCCCAAGTTTGCGTTGTGTTGGGTCAAGTGAAAAGGCCCAAACAATGACCCAATAGGTGAAACCGTCGTTGTACAATCTCCAAGATAGTGTCAGGCGGTGGTACCGTAAGTCTTGGCAGTGGTACCACCCATACTTAGTCTCCAAGGCTGTCAGGTGGTGGTACCACTAGACTAGACGATGGTACCGCACAGTGTCAGTGTTGTAGGCAGTGGTACCACTAGGACACGGGAAACCATGGATGAGATACTTTTAGGCTCCAAGTTTGAATCCACTTGAAGGCTATAAATACTCCTCTCATCCCTTGTTAACATACACATAACTGAGAGCAAAAAGAAAAGAAAATGATGTTATAATCTTGTGTGAACTCCTCTCAAACTCTAAGTATTCGTCTTGTTTAAGAGAGGAGTGAATGGGGTTGTAAAGGTTCTCTTCTGAACTTGTTAAAAGAATAATCGAGTTGTAAAAGGGTAGTTGATTTTTACCTATTGAAGGATGATCATTAGTGGATGTCGGTGGCCTCGACGAAAGAGGAATCGGTGGAGTGGATGTAGGTCACGACGACCGAACCACTATAAAATGGTTTCAATTTCATTTTGAGCAATTTACCTTTACTACAAATTTCTTTACCTTTTTATTGCTTTCACTACGCTCCCATTCGATTTCAAGTTAATATATTTCTGAGATC